>NC_047525.1:3294451-3594451 GCF_902827115.2 Pseudochaenichthys georgianus
CAAAACCGTCAGTTAAAAACATGAAATTACTCAACTGTTGAAAAACTGCTTTTTCAATCAATTTGCTTAAAAAGGGAAGGTTTGATATTGGCCTGTAGTTATTCATTATGGTTTTGTCTAGGTTATGCTTTTTTAAGAGTGGTTTAATTATTGCAGTTTTCAGGGCTTGTGGAAATACACCTGATTGAAGAGACTTGTTTACTATGTGTAGTATATCTGAGGCCAAGCAATGAAAACAGTTTTGAAAAATCCTGTCTGTTAAATAATTAGTGGCGTTAATTTTTTTTTGCGTTAACGCGTTATTAACGCCTGTGGAGCAGCAGCAGAGCTCCTCTCTGTCAGATCTCTTTAGCAGCAAACTAACCCTCACGGCAGCATGTTTCTTAGCCTCTCACACACATACCGTTTTCACTCTGCCTACGATGTTGTCTTAACCTAAACCCCTCTAGGGGTTTAGAGACCACCATTCCCCAACAGCACTAAACCTACTGTGAATGGTTAGGCCTTCTAATCAAATGTGACCCGCTCTATCGAAATCAGTCGGAAGTCGCAACGGCTCATTTCAAAATAAACGTGGATTTGCGTATTTCCAAACTCACACGATAAATACATTCTTTAAGCTTGTAAAGGGAAGATGACAGGCAATCTGCTCTTCCGCAGCGCCGCCGCCCCCCCTCCCTCCGTCTGACATTATGAATGTAAGCGTAGAGTAATCATAGATAACACGGCAGGGTCCGTTACAGTTTGTTTTCATCTGATTTTAATTAAACAAAGTCTTTGCTTTCAGAATATTAAACTTGTTTTGGCAAATTCAGATGATAAATACAAATTTGAAGCTTGTAACGGCATAATTACCGGCGGAGAACGGAGTAACTTAACGTCACAGCAGGCATAACAACAGCCGGTGTTTCTCGTGAGGGGTTTCCCCGGGAAACAAACGCAATACACACAAACGCAAAATTACACAAACACACACACACACACGTACACACACACATACACACACACACTCGCGATCTTCCCCCAGACCAGTAATCCAAACGAAAATATCTTCCCTCCGTAGTGTTTTGATAATTTGCTCCGCTAATAATCAATCAGATCGATGGATTCCAGAGAAGAGAAAACTTTGAAGGCCTTTTTCTCAAAATGATGACTGAATGATGACTGAAATATTTCGCTTAATATTTGGAGTACAACAACAATCCTGATATCATTAGAAAGCTAGGAATATCCTCTTTCCAGCAGTGTATATGTTACGGTGAGTGAAGCAGGCAGGACCCAAATGCAGAAAAAACTGAAAATACCTTTATTTCAAGGATATGGCACACGGACATTCAGAACACTCCCTGGTGAACACAGTCACAGACAAACGACGAACCAACACTGAACACAGGAAGAGACAAGACTAAATACAGGGAGGGGTAATCACAAAACGAGAAACAGCCGGGCAGGGGAGGAGAAACACAAGGGCCACAGGTGAACACAATCAGACAACTAGACACACCAGGGAAACAAACGACAGGAGGAAAAACACAGGGAAAAGGACCAGACAATATACCAAGAGGAAAACATGACAGGGAGAACAGCAAAACACCCAAAACAAGACATACAATACGTGACATAACACAATAATCGTAACAGTATACAACTCAAAATGTGTCTTCGGGTCAATGCGACTCATTTCGATAGAGCAGGTCACAAATGATGTTGTTCCGTTTACCTATCGCATTGAAACATTATCAGTTGTAGAGCTTTAAAGGACAGTAAGATCCTGCAGTGGTTACATGAGTCCCATGAGAGCAGTGTGTTCTCCCCTGCTGACCTCCTGTGGGAATGCTCTTCCTCCTCACCATGTATGCCAAGCGGTGAGCAGTAGTCGGTGGTGGAATGTAACTAAGTACATTTACTCAATCAATCAATCAATGTTTATTTATATAGCCCAATATCACAAATGTTACATTTGTCTCAGTGGTCTTCACAGTTTGTACAGAATATCAGTATGACAATACGACACCCTCTGTCCTTAGACCCTCACATCGTACAAGGAAAAACTTCCGGAGAAAACCCACAGTTTAAAGGGAAAAATGGGAGAAACCTCAGGGAGAGCAACAGAGGAGTGATCCCTCTCCCAGGACGGACAGACGTGCAATAGATGCCGTGTGTAAATTGAAAAGATAATACATTTACAACATAGGTAGTCCAACTGTTTGGAAATGCATGTGTGTATAATAGGAAGATGAATCCACGAGGATATCCATCCAGGACCGATGATCCAGGACCACAGCCACGACTCGCGATCCAGGGCTCGCGATCCAGGACACAGGACCGCAGGATCATCCATGACTCCGGATCCCGGCGTATATAGACACCAAAAAGAAAGAAATTTGAGGAAGCTGGGTTAATCGGAACATGAGAGTACACAGGTATAGACAGAGAGAAGGAAGAAGTAAGATGTCCTCCGACAAACTAAGCCTATATCAGCAACACTAGGGGCTGAATCTAATCAGCCCTAACTATAAGCTTTATCAAAAAGGAAGGTCTTAAGCGCACTCTTAAAAACGGATAGGGTGTCTGCCGCCCGAACACAAACTGGAAGCTGATTCCAGAAATGTGGAGCTTGATAAGAAAAGGCTCTGGCTCCCATTATACTTTTAGAGACTCTAGGAACAACCAACAACCCTGCATTCTTGGAACGCAATGCCCTAGTAGGACAGTAGGGTATAATGAGTTCTTTAAGGTAAGATGCCGCCTGCCCATTATGGGCTTTGTAGGCGAGAAGAAGAATTTTAAATTCTATCCTGTGTTCTATAGGGAGCCAGTGTAAGGCAGCCATAACAGGAGTAATGTGGTCCCTTTTCCTAACTCTGGTTAGAACACGAGCTGCAGCATTTTGAATCAGCTGAAGCGACTTGACTGACTTATTGGTACTCCCTGATAATAAAGAGTTACAATAATCCAGGCTAGAAGTAACAAATGCATGGACTAGTTTCTCTGCATCGTTTTGAGGCAAGATTTGCCGTTGTTACGTAGATGGAAGTAGGCGGCAGAGATGTTCACAAGTCTTTTTTTGCAAGTCCAAGTCAAGTCTCAAGTCTTTGGTCACGAGTCCAAGTCAAGTCTCAAGTCTTTGTGGGGTGAGACTTGATCAAGTCTCAAGTCTTTGGTCACGAGTCCAAGTCAAGTCTCAAGTCTCTAAAAAAATAAAAATCTCATGTCTCTTCTGGTTGTAATAAGCCTTCTATTGTCTGCTGCTATCCAGTCTGTTAAGAATACTGCACAGCTATATCTAAGAAATTCAAAGCATTTACTGTGTTATTATCACTCCTATATCTATTAGCATACAGTATCAGTACTGATTAGTTGTTTGTTATATGATCACTTTAAACAGGCTATTGCAATGCAATATGAGGAAAAACATCACACTTTAGCTAAATGCAAACAACTTCAGAATCATAAATCAGTATCACAAATACTTTATTAATCCCCCGCAGGGAAACTGTTAAAAGTACTTAAAAGCGGGTAATGATTCATGTTACCGACCTTTTTTATGTCATGTCAAGAGTTGGATGTCAACGCCACTCAACTCAAACAAGTGTGACAAGCAATTCACTAAACTTTTCAAATATTCAGTTACAAAGCTAGTAGCAAGCTAAGTTAACATTACATAGCTGATGCTGAGCTAAACATGTTTGCTAACCGTCCATATGCGTTAATGTGACTGACCTCTCAGGGTGAGTTTTCAAGTGCCTGATGAAATTCGACGTTGTTGCGCCAGCATCCTTGATTTTGATATTGCAGACTTTGCAGTGTGCGCTCCTTTTGTTGGTGCCGCCGGCGTTTTGTTCGAAGTTTTTGTAGTTGAACCTAATTACAAGCGGTACAGCTGCAGGTGTGCCGCCGGTCGCCATTGTGTTACTACGAGGTAGTAACAGAGGCGCGCACGTCTGCGTAATGAGCCCGGCTAAAATAACTGGATGGCCTACCTGCCTGTCAGCCTTCCATCTGGGCACAAATTTATCTCGTGCCCTCATTGGTCATGTGCGCGTTCGTGTGTGTTGGAGGAGGCGGGCTCTATAAGGAAGGAGCAGCCTCTAGCAGATTATCTCCGGTTGTGTATTTTCAAATTCTAGCGATGTCGAGCCGGTTTCTCTCAAATGTACCTACCCCACCTTTAATACGGCAAAAATAGAAACCACAATGATTGTTCACGAGTCCCAACACACGAGTCCAAGTCGAGTCTGAAGTATTTTGGTCACGAGTCCAAGTCAAGTCTGAAGTCTCTGTGTGTGCGACTTAAGTGCGACTCGAGTCCCCATCTCTGGTAGGCGGTCCTTGAAATTGATTTTATGTGGGCGTTAAAGGATAAATCCTGATCAAATATAACACCAAGATTCCTTACAGTCTCACTGGAGGCCAAATTAATGCCATCCAAAGTTAGTATATCTTTAGATAATTTGTTTCGTAGATTCTTCGGGCCAAGTACAATAACTTCAGCATAACTTCAACATCAAAAAGTTTAAGGTCATCCACGTTTTTAAGTCCTTAAGGCAGTCTTGAATTTTATTTAGATGATTAATTTCATCAGGCTTGATTGATAAATATAGTTGAGTATCATCCGTATAACAATGAAAGTTTACAGAATGATTCCTTATAATATTGCCTAACGGAAGCATATATAATGTGAACAAAATAGGTCCGAGCACTGAGCCCTGTGGCACTCCATGGCTAACTTTGGTTTGCGTGGAAGATTCATCGTTAACACGTACAAACTGAGAGCGTTCAGATAGATAGGACCTAAACCAGCCTAAAGCAGTTCCCTGTATGCCAACTAAGTGCTCTCGTCTTTGCAATAGGATATCATGGTCGATAGTATCAAATGCAGCACTGAGATCGAACAAAACAAGAATAGAGACAAGTCCCTTGTCTGAGGCTATTAGAATGTCATTTGTGACTTTAACCAGAGCTGTCTCTGTGCTATGATGTGTTCTAAAGCCAGACTGAAAATCTTCAAATAAATCATTGTTTTTTAAGTAATCACACAACTGTTTTGCGACCGCTTTCTCAAGAATTTTTGAGAGGAACGGAAGATTAGAAATAGGTCTATAGTTGGCTAAAACCTCTGGATCGAGGTTGTGCTTTTTAAGAAGCGGTTTTATCACTGCTACTTTGAATGATTGTGGAACATAGCCTGATAATAAAGACATATTCATAATGTTTAATAAAGAAGTGCTAATTAATGGAAAAACTTCCTTCAACAGCTTAGTTGGAATTGGGTCTAACATGCACGTTGATGGTTTAGAAGAGAGAATCATTGAATTTAATTGTTCAAGGTTTATGGCTGAAAAGCATTCTAGTTTACTATCTAGTGTAATATTAGAACTTACGTTTCGGGGAGCTGTTGATAACACTATACTGGTCAAAGGCAAGAGGTCATTAATTTTGTTTCTAAGAGTAACAATTTTATCATTAAAAAAGCACATACAATCATTACTACTGACTGCTATGGGAATAGAAGGCTCAATCGAGCTGTGGCTCTCTGTCAGCCTGGCTACAGTGCTGAAAAGAAATATTGCATTATTCATATTCTCATCTATTAATGAAGAGTAGTAGGCTGCTCTCGCTTTACGCAGTGCTTTCTTATATTCATTGAGAGTAATATGCCAAATTAAACGAGATTCTTCAAGTTTAGTGGAATGCCATATCCTTTCAAGTTGTCTAGACCTTTGCTTTATTTTTGCGGGTTTCGGCATTATGCCATGGAGCTAATCTATGTTGTTTTATTTTCTTCTTTTTCAAAGGAGCAACAGAGTCTAATTTTATTCGCAGCGCATCTGTAGCACTAGTGCTGCGTACCTGGACTCACATTCAGGTTCAGGTCCGGACTCAAGTCCAGAGGTTCAGGTTCAGGTCCGGACTTATAAGTCCGGACCTGAACCCATGTCTTGTGTCAAGTTGTGTGAGTAACTAAAGTGAACTTATTGTGAGCTAATTATCAATTTAAAATTAACAATAATCAACTCAAATTCAAACTCATCAGGTTTATTGTGCTCCCATCTAACTTGTGTCTACATTTCTCTACAAAGTACAAATGTAGAAAAAACACTTTTTGCCACTTAGTCTACAAATGACTTATGACAGCAACTACAGTGAACTACTACAAAGTTCAAACATTTATTTCATTTACCAAACTAAAGTAACCAAACAGTCCCTGAGCTGACTGAGCCTAAATCCCTAAAACGTTGCTGAAAGGTAGAGCGTAGAGTAGACTATACGCATTACACTGTTACACACCTACTATACAGTATAGGCTAAACTGTAGTGACTGTACAGTCAGAGTGTACTGTCTGTACATTTTCTACAACTCTACATGTGTACATTATACAGTACATACTACATACATAGTGATGTACATACATACTGTTAGAAATTAAAATCAATGTTGATATGGCGTAATTTTGAATTAAATACACTATTTAATTTAAATCAGTTTTATTCTGAATAAAACGGAAGTTCACACTATTAACTTAACTAATACTTTTATTCTGAAAATTCTTCACTTCCGGTTAGCATTAGCATGTGGCGAAAGGCTACGTTTTCAAACCGTGAATCGAAGGTGAAATGACATGTGATGTTGTACACTGAGCACACTGGGATTAGCACTCATTTATTGACGCTGAATAACGTTTATCAGGGAATGTTTAAATAACAACAGACACCAGAATATACGTAAGTGCTAGTTTTTTTGCGAGTCCAAGTACCGGTTCCCGACGTTCCGGTTTTAACCGGACTTGAACCGAAACTTTTTACAAGTCCAGTACCGGTTCGGCTTGCCGGTACGCAGCACTATGTAGCACTATCAACAACATGATCAATTTGGGGTGGTGTACATTTTGTATACGTTTCCTCCCCTACATGCAGACATGCTATCGAGTTAAGTATTGGTGGAATCTCTTCCTTAAATTTGGCTATAGCACTAACAGATAGGTTTCTGCTGCAAGAGCTTTTGACTAATGCTTTGTAGTCTCGTAATAGAAATGGTCGGATAAAGCAGGATTATGCGGTTCGACTAATAGTTGCTCAATTTCAATACCATAAGTCAGAACAAGGTTGAGAGTGTGATTATAGCAGTGGGTTGGTTTATTTACACTCTGACAGAAACCAACAGAATCTAATATAGAGTTAAATGCAACAGTATCATCGTCAACATGAATATTAAAGTCACCTACGATAATTACTTTATCTGTTTTAAGAACCAAAGTTGATAAAAACTCAGAGAATTCTGATAAGAATTCTGAATAAGGACCTGGTGCACGGTACACTGTAACAAATAAGATTGGCTGCAAAGTTTTCCAGGTCGGATGCGTAAGACAAAAAACGAGGCTTTCAAAAGAGGTATAATTTAATTTTGGTTTAATATTGATAAGTAAACTTGAGTCAAAGATTGCTGCAACTCCACATCCTCGGCCCGTGCCTCGAGCAATATGAGTATTGATATGGCTGGGTGGAGTGGCCTCATTTATGCTGACATATTCTTCATGTCTCAACCAAGTTTCAGTGAGACAGCATATATCAATATTATAATCTGATATTAAATCATTTACCAATATTGCTAGGGATCTTATGTTTAAGAGACCACATTTAATCTTCCTGTTTTGTTGCACTGTAGTAGTTGTTACATTTACTTTTATTAGGTTATTATGTATGACACCTCTATTAGGTTTTACCTTAAATTGTCCTTGGGCAGACACACACACCGTTAATATTGGGTATTTTATTGGGTTCAGGATTCCTATGGGTGACTGCCTAGGAGAGAACGCAGAGAAGCGTGTAAGACTGTGACTCCGCCTCCTGGTCTCAACTCCAGTTTGTCATGGATTAAGTCCACAAAGCCCTGAAATGTTTGCTGAAATGAGATCTGCACCATCCAAAGTAGGATGAATGCCGTCTCTCTTAATCAGACCAGGTTTTCCCCAGAAGGCTGTCCAATTATTTACGAAGCCCACATTGTTTGCTGGGCACCACCAAGACAACCAGCGCTGAAATGATGACATGCGGCTATACATGTCATCATTGATTAGATTGGGGAGGGGATCAGAGAAGATTACGGTGTCCGACATTGTTTTAGCATAACTACACACCGACTCCACATTAAGTTTGGTGCATTCTGATTGGCGTAAACGAACATCATTACCACCGACGTGAATAACAATCCTACTGTATTTACGTTTATTTTTAGCCAGCAGTTTAAGATGCGCCTCAATGTCGCGCGACCGCTCTGGCCCCCGGAAAGCATGTGACTGTGGAGGCTTCGGTCTCTAAATTCACGTGTCTCACAATAGAGCTACCAATAACCAGAGTTGGCTTCTCAGCGGGTGTCTCGCTGAGTGGGGAATATCTGTTAGATACGTGAACGGGTTGGTGGGGACATGCGGGTTTCGCGTTGTGCCCCTTCTGAACAGTCACCCAGTCTCCCTGCTGCTCGGGAGTTGCCGGGGGACGGCTAAGAGGAGCTACCTTTTGCTGGTCCGCGCTGGCTAACACTAGCTATCAAGTACTGTACTTGTAGTTTCCTTGAGTATTTTCATGTTATCCTACTTTATAAAATGTAGATCAAATAATATATTATTATATACTATTATAGGTTAAGCTACCCAGTATTACATAAAGTAATTTAAAAAACATATTTTAAAATATGTATTTTGTTTAAGTGTGCCAATATGCATAATGAGTTATTTTACTTTTGGAACTTTATGTATATTCTGATGCTAATACATGTTTACTTCTACTTGAGAACAATTTTGAATGCTGTACTTTAAGTTGTTACAGAGTATTTTTTGTATGCAGTATTGCATATATGAAGTGTGCTGTTCTCCACAGATGAGATAAGGTGTGTGTAAACCGGGGTGTCACAATAGAGCCCGCACTAGTTCTGCAATGGATGCATATTCAGCCCTGCCCCCCGCTGTCACTTTATGAAAGGGATCCTGGTGACTCAGCATTTCCGTTTGAATTAATATTATTTATATTGGCGTGACAAAAAAAAACAGTCCTCTCTGTATTTTGTCTCTTTATTCTACAAACTTTTGCAAACAAAGTCTATCCTTTTGCTATGTGTTGTGAAATGTGTCTAAAGGGGTGGAACTGTTAGAAGTGCATCTCTGATCACAGAGTAGCAGCACTTGTGAAATACAGTAGATTTTATTTATGATTCATTTTTCTTCCCAAACATCCAGTCCCTGTGCTCCATGAAGAGTTCAGGAACCTGGACCGAGACATCGAGGGCTCGGCCAAGCGCTGGAAGAAGTTTGTGAAGTTTGAATGTCCAGAAAAAGAGAAACTCCCTCAGGAGTGGAAGAACAAAACCTGTGCAGAGACTGTGCATAATGAGGGCCCTGAGGCCAGAGTGCATGGCGTACGCCATCAGGTGAGAGCCTCTCTGAACCGGGCTGTGTACTGAAAGGGTCAAAGGTAGACCTTTTGCTTTTAGTTTGATGTGACAGCGCCGTGCTCACCGCTGCTGCTGTTTCGCTGTCTGTAGCTTAGAGCTAGCTCAATGACATAGCTGTAAAAGACTATTCCTAAGCCTCATTATAAGCCTTAAAGGGGACCTATCATGCAAAATGCACTTTTTGATGTCTTTTATACATAAATATGTGTCCCCAGTGTGTCGGGGAACTCACACAGCGTCAGAAAATAAAACCCTCTCTCTTTTCCTCCGTACCCAAATCTCTAAAAACGGGGAACAACGGAGCTGATCCAGATTTGCGTCCGATATGACGTAATATCGGAAATGTGGACCCACGGCCCTATCAGAAACAATGGCCGACTGTTTTGGACATAATATGGTCGGTGTTTACATTACCATCGCTAACACTCAGAGCTAGCATGTGTGTGAAGAAGCTGGATATAAAAAGGAACTCACCTTGTGGTATAACCGGCAAGAGAGGAAGCCTTTGAGCTCCATACTGTTTCAGAAAGGATCCTTGATCTAATAATCCTTGCGTTTCATCACCGCAGCATTTTAGACAGTATCTGCCAGGTCCCCGCATGAGCGGGGCATAAGCTCCGCCCCCTCTTATTTAAACAGGTGAAAATCTCATTCTCAAGAGAGACCTGTTTATACCAAGAATCAGCACTTTTGGAACAGGAAGAGAAATAGAGGGATATGAGGCATGGCTAGAATGGGTGATCTTCATAGACATGTTTGTTATATTTTTTTATATATCTGACACATATGCTATTATTGCCTACAAATAGCATGATAGGTGACCTTTAACATTTGTCTAAGGACTTTCAGCCTATCAGACTTTGATCTACGGCTGCTCCTTCATAACTAAACTGTATTCTCAATATCTTTCAAGGGTAAACATTGTTCCGCCTGTGCTCTTTTAAACATGTAGTTAATTAAAGGAGACCTATCATGCTATATTTAAATGATATAGTGTATGACCATACCTATATAAGGTATATTTATACATTTTATTTTTCAAAATACCAAACAGATCATTTTTTAGCCATGCCTCTTTTCGCTCTATTCCAAGCCTGTCTTTGAAAATTCTGAGCAGCAGCTGACCACGCCCCCCTGCAGAAGAGCGGGGCATGAGCCGGCGAGAGTCACGTTACCATGCTTGCTGTGATTACGAGTGTGGAATAAACATGTCATCTCAGAGCAATGCATGTGTTCAAGCATATTATCAATTTGATCCAGAAACTGACCCTGAAGCAGCGGAGGTTTTGGTGGAGGTGCAAACATCTCGGTTGCAGCAGGACGTTTATGAATGGTTAGTTGACAAGCTGTTGTCCCTATTTATTTTTACTCTGTTTGTTACGATGCTTGCTACTTATTCCGTTCATATTTTGGCTAATTAGCAAGAATGCAATGTGTACAGTTTGTAACTTAGAGTTTGTAACGCAAAAACAGCAATACATATATATATATTTATACACATTCATATTTTCAGCATATATACAATGGCCTCATTGCGTTTGATAGTTTACAGTCCTTTTCTTCCAACATCGTGCAACAACCGTTGGAAAGTTCAATAACTTAGGGTGATCAAAAGTATAACTCCAACAACACCTCAGTTGTCAGCAATGTGTGCATTTTCATGTGTTTTTAAAAGCTCAGTTATTGCCTTCTGAACCGGAGAATGTGTGCTGCATGGAGATACCACAGGTAACATTTTTGATAGCTTCACTAAGTTGTCTGTTTAGAGAATACATTTTTCACATGTCATTCAATATATGTTTATCACACTAGGTGTCAAGACGGATGCAGGAACTTCTGAACTCTGTAACCTGTATGGTGGACCATCCTGGATTGGAGCCTGTGTGCCTGAATGTGTTCTCCCTGCAGAATGCATTTAATATTTACAGAGCTGAACATGGTGGACTACAGTTGAGGCAAATAGAGCAGTGAGTGGTTTGTTTGTTTTGACTGAAATTGTAAAATGAATGCTAATATTGTTCATGGAAATAAATACTGGTGTATATGGCTTTATGCAATCTTTCATTGTACATGTACTATTATATTATATACTACACAGCAATGGCATAACACACCCATGTGTACGACAAAAAAAGTCCACACACAACCTTATGCTTTTGAAATCAGAATATTCTTTACCCATCCCAACATGAATATTCACGACACATTTGATATCAACTCTGAACTTTATTGTCAAAAACGGTTCTTTGAACCCATAAAAAAAACTAAATGTACTTGTATAAATGACACTAAATATATTTTTTAATGATTTCAGGCGTCACAGGTATCTCGCCTACAGAAGCTTTGTGAGCTGGTGCTGGGGCTTCCTTGGACGCAGGATCAGAGTGGTGATTCCAGCCTGCGTTGTCCTCAGGATACGCAGGGAGTTTCCTGATCCGCGAAATGTCTATGTTGGGTTCAGACAGCAGCCAAATTGAACCGTGTAGCATACCCGGCGATGACCTCCTCCCTGTCAGGTCGCTCATATTGGGAACACAGGTCCTCTGGGATGGGTATCTTCAGAAGCTCCTGTGTGAATGGTGCAGGTTCCACAAAGACTTGGTTGAAGATGAGGTCCATCAAGTTGGCCACGTAGCCTGTGCAATGTTAAAAAAAGCACCCAAAAAAATGTGGTTTATATGCATGTAAAAAACTGAAAGTTCTTTCTAATTTTTTTACTTTATATTTGTAAATAGTTGTATAATAAATATTTTAAACACTTACGGAATGTGGGGTCAGTCTTTACTGGTTTTGCTCTGCATTCTCCCTTCCTGGCCTTTGGGAAAAGCAGTTTATACAGAGGGTTTCCAGTGGATGTAGTGGCTTGTGCACGCTCAGCGTTTTCATTGTAGTGCAGGGCTGCCAGGTACAGTCTTTCATTTCCGCCATGAGAAAAAAAATGTAAATAATAGCAACGGATGTACAAATTGTCACTAATTAGTAAGTAACTATGGTTTATTTTACCTGCACAACATTCCAAGAAATGGAAACACAACATTCTTTGGAGCAAAGCGCAGGATGACGGCATGGAATGACTCCAAAGATGAAGTCTGGTGGTGTGGGCTGAGTTTGGCCACAGCTTTCAAAATCCTCTTGTTTGAGAGAATTGTCTCCAGCTTGTGAAAGGCCGGCGTTCCTAAGAATTTGAAAATCAAAGTCATATTTGAATTGTCATGCTTTATAGAACATCCTGAATTCAATAGTTGTCCCTAACAAATATTTATAGAGGAGTAATGTAATATGGTTTATGAACAACATACCTGCAGCCATCCATTGGTATTGCGCAATGCGCAGTGGATGAAGGCACTTAGGGAACAGGGGGTCATCATGAGAGTGGATATCCTGCACGTGGTTCAGGATGGAAGTCCATTTGGCCACTCTCTCATGCCCGGTGGTGGAGGTTGCTGCAGTCCAGTATATGTGGTTTCTTATACTCTTCACCCACCCTCGAAGTTTTTCGCAGTCCTTCTTTTTTGCAGCCTTCTCCAGTTGCTTAGAAATCCCTAATAAATACATTTAACATGTAATTAATATACATACAAGTTTACTCAAAATATTATGCTACTGATGTGATTGTAGGAAGCCGGGTTTGTGTCTAAATAAAATAATGATTGTATTTACAATTGATATATTTACATAGAAATTAATATAAAGAAAAATACCTTTTTCTATGTGCCAAACATCAAAGAATTGGGAGATGCTGCTTTCCCTTAGGAATTTCTGAATTTGCAGATGTCTGTCCGTGACAATACAGTCCAGAGTCACACCACGTTCCTTTAACAACTCCAGACTCCTTTTCAGGCCCTCTAACTACATGTGGTAGCTTCCACCAACCTCATTGCTCTGTTATGACACATACACATAACCATTGATACACACATTTTAAATATAACGTGCAAACGGTGTTAAAGAAAAAAACATTGATATTTCATTTCAACCCACTTACCTGAACCAACTGGAGGTCAACGACTTTGTTGTTCTTCAGGTCCGTCATAGTGTAGCTTCCGAACTTTGCAGAGTGGCCTGTGAAAATATGTTTTACAGTAATTACTATTCTCTGCGGATGGTGAATTTGTATTTTTGCTTGTAGTGTTTAGCATATGTTTTTCAGGAACCATTAATTGAACAAATCACACATAGTGAAACCCCTTTCTGAAATGTAAAATGTGAATTATATAAAACATATACGACATACCTGGAGAGTCAGCCCTCATATCACCACCAACTATCACTTTCTCCTCTGCATGGAGCTTCTGTAGCATGCCTTCCTGTGATTTTTGCCAGTAAGAAACAATCGCTGGCTCAATGAACATCCTGGCATGCCTTCGGAAGGTGTTGTATTTGCATAGCTGCATATTCATTGCTTTGAAGACCTAATGGTTGAAAGAAAACAGCAAGAATACATTTTAATCTCAAAGATCACCTGTAGATTTGTTGACGAGTCGTTGAGGAGAACCTGGAAAGTGCAAATGAGCTGCCCTTTTTTTAAACAGGGAAAGAGCTGAACATGTCATTAGGGGTGCTTACTCTACAGTGCCCCTTTCACATCTCTTCTCTTTCTCCACACCACCCTCCCAAAAGAGCTTTACATATTAACATGGGTCGTTACCTAACAGTGCCCTATTCCCAACTTTTGTCAGTCTTGTTATTGTTACCTTGTCCTATCTTATTCAACAACAACATTTGCATTTTCAAACATTGGCAAAACAATCTTCTGCAGTTAATTTACCTTTGAAAGTTTGTAGAAAGATGCTCCGTTGACATATGTTGCAACTGATAGCTGCAGGATTCCAACTGGAGTACTCCCAAGAACAGGCTGGCTATTCCAGTTTCTTGTAAACTGACAATGGGTGATGCTGATGCACTGATATGAATGTACCGATCCTTCTGGTTTGTACATCACACACACGCTTGCACACAGGACATGATTCAAAAAGCTCCATGAGGCAGGTTTCATACACGATGTATGTGTTGATCGTCTGGGGGGGGTTTTGTTCTTGACCACTAAAACAAAAAAATAGAAGTTAAGATCCATCACACAGATTGTTGCTTTAGAGATCTTTGGTGTTTCCCTATTATCAATGTTTGAATTATATACAGCAAAAAATACAATACATAGACAAACTCAGTGATATTTCAGTAACTTACGACATGGCTGTTGTTTCTGTAGCATTTGTTATGGATTCTGCTGGATCATAAGTTGCATCCTGGCCTTCGGAAATCACCAAAGAAGAGCTTCCCTCAAATGGAACTTCGTATTCCTCTTCAAGGTCTACACGGGGCCTCTTTGGTGGTCTCTTTATGGGGGTTGATGTTAAAAAGGGCACTGGCACTTCCAACGGAAGTGTTTCAACACCAACGCTTCTGCAGGGAATTTTAGCCTGGACAGCTGTAACATAATTGTATTTGACATTAAAAACAAAACAAAAGATAAAACAAAAATATGTTTACAACAATTAGAAGCACACAAATTAAAGGCTACAACATCAGAATGTAAAATGTAACCAAAGAACATTTGAAAAACGTGCTTCTAACCTGTACTTCGATGTGAACCAAGAGTCCTCGAGGATAGCTGTGTACGAACAGTACGGTACTTGGGTGGGTCAGTCTGACATGCATAATCTATCATCACAGGTAATCTGCTGGTAGCATGTGAGGTGCTGGCCTGTAAAGAAGAAAACATAGTTAGAACAAAATCATCTCAACTTAGTATTCAGGATGAGAAAATACTATTTGGATAAATATAGTCTGAAATCCCAAAAGATGGGGGCTAAAACTCTCTATTTAGCAAAGCTCTTTGCTTAGCCTTTTTCAATCCGAGTTAGTTTTGAACCGTAACGTGCATTCTGTGTTTCTGACTCAATACAGGTGATGTGTTGGAGAGGGGCTGAGCTCAGTAGACTGACTGTAATGAGTGCTAGCCACTAATTAGCCTGTTGCTAAAGGTAAGGCCTTGTCAACAACAACAGACCAACGGGGCTTTAGCTCAGTTTTACTCGTGGTGTGTGTGTCCCCTCGCATACATACACACAGTGTTGTATCCTAACACAGCCCCATTTATATCCATGTGCGCAAACAAGTAAACACACAAAAGCTTTTACATATAACGCTGGAAAAAATGGCACTTGCCTACAGAAGATTACGTTTGTTATTATAACTTACTCAATATGATTGTAGAGGATACAAAATACTAATAAATAGGAGAATAAATACTTGTGTTATCGCCTAGGGCGTGGCTTTACAGCCTTCACACAGATCGCCATTACGGCAGTATGTCTGAACATGTTAGCAAATGCCTGATAATTCAAATAAAAGACAAAGCAAAGACTGCGGAGCGTACAAAATAAAATGCTACAAAAATATATAAACACCTAACCGATTACTATTTGGGTTTGAGGCGACATTGATACGGCGAAGCTACATGCTACAGATGTAGCACTCCAGATCAGACTCAAATGGGTGTGTCCCAGTCAAAAGCCCAGCGGATGCCAGTGGCTGGGGGTGTTGCCAAATTGCTAGAGGGCGTTTCCCAATTTCCCCATTTGTTCAATTACAGGATTTAACCATGAGATGGCGCTTCATTCACAAAATACAAAGTTTGCTTTATGCAGTATATTTCTTGTAATATTGTACAGTAGATTGAAGTAAATCAATTTATACATTAAGATAAGATAAGATGGACCTTTATTAATCCCGTGGGGAAATTCAGTAGTTCAAACAGCAACAGGGTGAGAGTGAAAAACAGGACATTACAGATTCACACAGATTAATAAAATCAAAAATAAGATGAGCGATAAAAATAATAATAATGAGAAACTATGAAATAAGAAATGAATAAAACTAAAATGTAATTATCATATCATATATTATAATGTATTTTATTATTAAGTAATATCATACATTAACCCCATTATAGCAGATGCCACATTAAATGGATGAACACATGTATGCATCAATAATTACAACAGAGTATTTCTAAATACAAGTTGTAAAAATACTTATATGTATTTAATATTAACCCTTTGGAGTCGACCGTCACGCCGGCGTGATCAGATCACATGACCTGTTCAAGCCGGTGCCGCATAAAAACAACAGTCCGGACAACATTGCCGTGTGTTTCTGTCGAAAGTACTGGCTTGAAACTATATCCCAGTCTTTGTTTCATGCAAAAAGACCCAGTAAACACGGAGATACGATGATATAAAGTTAATACATTTCAAAAGTATGAAATATGGAAGCACATATTTTAATCTCTTCGCCGTATTTTATCATTTTACGAAACGGAAAATACTGGAAACTGTAGATCCCGCTCAGCATGATGTATATGTGTATTTCTGTCGAAAGTACTGTCTTGAAACTATATGCCAGTCTTTGTTTCATGCAAAAATACCCAATAAACACGGACATACGATGATATAAAGTTAATACAGATATATTTCAGAAGTATGAAATATGGAAGCACATATTTTAATATCTTCGCCGTATTTTATCATTTTACGAAACGGAAAATACTGGAAACTGTAGATCCTGCTCAACAGGATGTATATGTGTATTTCTGTCGAAAGTACTGGCTTGAAACTATATGCCAGTCTTTGTTTCATGCACAAATACCCAATAAACACGGACATACGATGATATAAAGTTAATACAGATATATTTCAGAAGTATGAATAATGGAAGCACATATTTTAATATCTTCGCAGTATTTTATCATTTTACGAAACGGAAAATACTGGAAACTGTAGATTCTGCTCAACAGGATGTATTTACCAGGGAGGGGGTGAGGTAATCAGGTAAACGGAGTGATACGAAACTAGACAAAAAGAGACGAAGAGGGACGGCGGGAACCGAAGAGAGGCGGCGGGAAATGGAGAGAGACGAAGATATACGAAGACAGGCGGCGGGAGACGAAGAGAGGCTGCGGGAGACTGCGATTGAAGTAAAGTGACAGACAAACATTGAGAATTTAGATATAGTTAGATAGATTTGGAGTTTTGAAGACTCAACTATGATGAAGAGAACTCTGAACGTGAGTCAAGCTTTAAGCTTGTTTTTTGACATGGAGGAGGAGGAATCTGTGATGTTGCCCTCTGTGTCGTAGTTGACAGAAACCGCTTTGAAGCGTGGCACAGATAAAGACAGAAAAAACAGATTGTTGTACATAATGTGTATATATATATATTTGTATTATATTTATAATAACACTTTTGCCTTATCAGATGAAATCCCATGCTACCTCAATCAAACTTTCACATTATCATAGTCACATCCCATGTATATATTTCCAGCTTTTAAATGGTTTCGTTGTGTATGTTTGTGTTATGAAAAATAAAATCATTTTCAAAATCTGTTTTTACGTTTTTTTTGTGATTTTGGGTCCAAAATGTTCATATAGTAGAAGATCACTACTCTTAACAAAGTCAAAAATCCTACATCCAAACGAAATAAATATAATTAATTATGATGAATACGTTAAGTCTTGTTCATTGTTTTTCACTTTTATTAAATGTTTGATATTTCCGGTGGAAATGGTGGACTATCGGACATTCAAAATGCAGCATATTTTCACTCTTACACACATATATTCTGATTTTACATACATACATTTTCACTCTTACACACGGATATTCTCCTTTTGCTCTCATACTAAAACAAAGTATGTCATGTATATTTAGTTTTCGTTGATGAGACGAGACGGACTAAGGTGTTAATGATGGACTATCGGACATTCAAAATGCAGCATATTTCCCTCAAGTGTCTGTCAAAATGCATTTTACGTTTCTAACTTGCAATATCATTATTTCCACTCTCTTCAGAAGAGCGATCTCCCTCTCTGTGTGCGGGGGATCACAGGAGGGGGGAGAGCTGTGGAATGTGACACATTCCGATGGCCAATTAGTTTTAAACAAAGGGTCCCCAACATAGGACACATGGGGGGTTGGGCTGGTATGGTCTGCAGCACATCACAGAGGCATTTAAAAAGTGAAGACAATACATTCTGGAAATGTTCACATCAGGCACCTTCAAGTTAAACAATACTACTGTACAGTAAACAATTAACACAGTAAATTATGTGGATTAAATCACATTTATTTTTCGTTAAAAATAAACGAAATGACTCGGTTTGCATTCATAAAGAATGCACAAACGTGTTTAATCGTTAATGTCAGATATGTACTAAGTAAATAGCCTACATTAGTTCTTGCTCAAGATTAGATTCAACTTTATTGTTATTGCACAGATTACAGGTAGGCCTACTGAGACAACGAAATGCAGTTTAGCTTCTAACCGGGTGCAACAAGCAGTAAAGTGAAAAGTAATGTTCACAATCTACAGAATAAAATATATAATGAATTGAATGATGAATAAACAGTGAGGGGTATGAATACACTAGATATCAGCCTGTGAGCAGTATGCACAGTGTGTTAATCGTTAATGTCAGATATGTACTAAGTAAATAGCCTATATTAATTTCATGATGGATTAAACCACATTTATTTCGTTAAAAATAAACAAAATGATTAAATGTAGGGTGAATTGCCCTAATGTGGAACATTTTTGTATTTCAGACTTCGGGAATATATTGCGACATGAAGCCGATACAATAAATCAAAATCCAGTAACATTCTGAAATCCCCAGGATGTGTCCTAATCAAACCAAAAGAGAACATGCAGATATTTTTATTTTATTTTTTATTTATCCTTTATTTATCCAGGAATGTCCCATTGAGATACAAGATCTCTTCTTCCAGGGAGTCCTGACCAACACATATTAAACTCATAAAAGAAATGGTAGACATATTAGTACTCTTAGTGCCAAGTTGTCTCAGACAATCTGTTTTCCTAATGTGGGACAGTTCTGTGCAAAATGTGGGACACTGAAAAGTCTATATTAAAAAGCCTCAGTCACCTTCATTCATGTAATAAAAAAATCTCAGGCCAGTAACACTCAAAGCTACAGTAAATGTGCAATACCATGCTATGTTACTATTTATAATGTTATTGTTGTTACAACAGAAGATGTTTTTATTTAAATTGAAGTTAAATGCATCAATCTGGTGCACTGAGGGCACAATTAGTAGATTTGTGGATACAGCTCTCAACACTCATATGAAACAGAACTGTTCTTACAATGTGTGTTGGAAGGTATTAAATTACTATGCATATTTTATTGTGTAAACACACAGCTGATCACCTGAGAGCTGCCGTTTCATTCAGAGCGTTTAAAAAAAACGACGGTCTGATTTCAACAACTCAATGTGTGATTATTATAGCAGTAATATTAGACACTAATAATACAGTAAACTATTAACACTGTACATATTATTGTTTTCCCGTGGGATTAGGATGATCGGTAGTGAGAGCCGCTGCATTTTCCTCCGGTCGGATGTGATATAAAAACAAAGCGATTATTGTTGTTGTTGTAAACTCACGTGGATTAAATTTAGTGCATTCATTTCAACTCGCGAACATATGATACATTAAATGAATGCGAGGATGACGATCGAACATCGTTTGTTTGACCCTGGATGCATTTCCTGATCTAAAAACATAGCGATGGTTTTGTACTTACGCGGCGTAAGTTACGCCAACGTGAATTAAACATTATTTTGTTAAATAAAAACATGGTGATGTTTAGTAAATGATTACATGTCTCTTACTTAAGCACAGAATATGATCCTATCCGTGACATATATGGATCTTAACAAATATCCGCTATATCAGATACCTGTCCCTTATGAAACAAAAATATATTGTAATATATTGGAAAATATAATACAATATATTGGATCATACATTTCCATATATGGGAAATTAGTCCTTATATTTTGAAATATATTGCAATATATGCATGGACCATGTATGGCTATATATTGATAAATATAAGAAATATATATTGCAATGAAAACAAAAACTGCACTATACATTTTTATATGTAATAGTTGTATTGAAACACTCATTTATCTTTCATGAGTTACACAAGTTTACATAAAGTTGAATAGATATTCATAAACAGTTATCTCACTTCGTTTTGTATAGTGACCCACTTTATATATGAACATATGTTTGATGGTATTTATGAAAAAAGTACAATTTCATTGTCCATTGAATTATGGAACACAATATACAGTTTATAAATATATACAGACACACACATGCAGGAATATATATATATATATATATGGGTGGATATATGCATATATATATTTGTGCATATATGTGTGTGTCTGTATATATTTATAAACTGTATATTATGTTCCCTAAGTAATTTTTATTTTGTATTTGTTTAATATATATATGTTTAATTTGAAATTGGAAATAACCAGACTGAGCGGAAGGAGGAACCTATTGCGGTGAGCACGTTGCACGTTGTAACTTCCGGTTGTTGTTGTCATCTCCGGGTATCCCGTGTGCCTGTTCTGTTGCTGATAGCTTATTAACTTAAACTTAATCGATCGTTTTAAAACTCTTGATCACGGCAACTGCCTGACGTTGTAATCACACGTTACTACAGCTTAAGCACTCACAACTCTCCTTCTCTTAGCGACTGTAACTCCACAGTTGCCTACACTCTTTTCGGGTTTGCTAACGGTAGCTACTTTAGCTTGATAGCTAGCCATGGCTCTTTCCCCACCTTCTGGTGCTATTTCCTGCTCTTCCTGTCTCATGTTTGGTTACTTCCCGGCCTCCCTTACTGGTGTGTTAAATGTAGTATAGTTGTTAGGTTGGAGGCGGGAATCATAGCCATAGAAGCCTGGCTCCGCATCTTAGAAAGTAACTCAGTTAAAGTAAAGCCCATGTTAGCATGTGCGGACCGGCAAAATGTAGCTCCTCTTAGCCGTCCCCCGGCAACTCCCGAGCAGCAGGGAGGCTGGGTGACTGTTCAGAAGGGGCATAACGCGAAACCCGCAGGTCCCCACCAACCCGTTCACGTATCTAACAGATATTCCCCACTCAGCGAGACACCCGCTGAGAAGCCAACTCTGGTTATTGGTAGCTCTATTATGAGACACGTGAATTTAGAGACCGAAGCCTCCACAGTCACATGCATTCCGGGGGCCAGAGCGGGCGACGTTGAGGCGCATCTTAAACTGCTGGCTAAAGATAAACGTAAATACAGTAGGATTGTTATTCACGTCGGTGGTAATGATGTTCGTTTACGCCAATCAGAATGCACAAAACTTAATGTGGAGTCGGTGTGTAGTTATGCTAAAACAATGTCGGACACCGTAATCTTCTCTGGTCCCCTCCCCAATCTGATCAATGATGACATGTATAGCCGCATGTCATCATTTCAGCGCTGGTTGTCTTGGTGGTGCCCAGCAAACAATGTGGGCTTCGTAAATAATTGGACAGCCTTCTGGGGAAAACCTGGTCTGATTAAGAGAGACGGCATTCACCCTACTTTGAAAGGTGCAGATCTCATTTCGGCAAACATTTCAGGGCTTTGTGGACGTAATCCATGACAAACTGGAGTTGAGACCAGGAGGCAGAGTCGCAGTCTTACACGCTTCTCTGCGCTCTCTCCTAGGCAGTCACCCATAGGAATCCCGAACCCAATAAAATACCCAATATTAGCGGTGTGTGTGTCTGCCCAAGGACAATTTAAGGTAAAACCTAATAGAGGTGTCATACATAATAACCTAATAAAAGTAAATGTAACAACTACTACAGTGCAACAAAACAGGAAGATTAAATGTGGTCTCTTAAACATAAGATCTCTAGCATCTAAAGCAATATTGGTAAATGATATATGCTGTCTCACTGAAACTTGGTTGAGACATGAAGAATATGTCAGCATAAATGAGGCCACTCCACCCAGCCATGTCAACACTCATATTGCTCGAGGCACGGGCCGAGGAGGTGGAGTTGCAGCAATCTTTGACTCAAGTTTACTTATCAATACTAAACCAAAATGTAATTATACCTCTTTTGAAAGCCTCGTTTTTAGTCTTACGCATCCGACCTGGAAAACTTTGCAGCCAATCTTATTTGTTACAGTGTATTGTGCACCAGGTCCTTATTCAGAATTCTTATCAGAATTCTCTGAGTTTTTATCAACTTTGGTTCTTAAAACAGACAAAGTAATTATCGTAGGTGACTTTAATATTCATGTTGACGATGATAAAAATAGCCTTACTGTTGCATTTAACTCTATATTAGATTCTGTTGGTTTCTGTCAGAGTGTAAATAAACCAACCCACTGTTATAATCACACTCTCGACCTTGTTCTGACTTATGGTATTGAAATTGAGCAACTATTAGTCGAACCGCATAATCCTGCTTTATCCGACCATTTCTTAGTAACTTTTGAAGTACTGTTACTAGACTACAAAGCATTAGTCAAAAGCTCTTGCAGCAGAAACCTATCTGTTAGTGCTATAGCCACATTTAAGGAAGAGATTCAACCAATACTTAACTCGATAGCATGTCTGCATGTAGGGGAGGAAACTTATACAAAATGTACACCACCCCAAATTGATCATGTTGTTGATAGTGCTATAGATGCGCTGCGAATAAAATTAGACTCTGTTGCTCCTTTGAAAAAGAAGAAAATAAAACAACATAGATTAGCTCCATGGCATAATGCCGAAACCCGCAAAATAAAGCAAAAGTCTAGACAACTTGAAAGGATATGGCGTTCCACTAAACTTGAAGAATCTCGTTTAATTTGGCATATTACTCTCAATGAATATAAGAAAGCACTGCGTAAAGCGAGAGCAGCCTACTACTCTTCATTAATAGATGAGAATAAGAATAATGCAAGATTTATTTTCAGCACTGTAGCCAGGATGACAGAGAGCCACAGCTCGATTGAGCCTTCTATTCCCTTAGCACTCAGTAGTAATGATTTTATGTGCTTTTTTAACGATAAAATTGTTACTCTTAGAAACAAAATTAATGACCTCTTGCCTTCGACCAGTATAGTGTTATCAACAGCTCCCGGAATCGTAAGTTCTAATATTACACTAGATAGTAAACTAGAATGCTTTTCAGCCATTAACCTTGAACAATTACATTCAATGATTCTCTCTTCTAAACCATCAACGTGTATGTTAGACCCAATTCCAACTAAGCTGTTGAAGGAAGTTTTTCCATTAATTAGCACTTCTTTATTAAATATTATGAATATGTCTTTATTATCAGGCTATGTTCCACAATCATTCAAAGTAGCAGTGATAAAACCGCTTCTTAAAAAGCACAACCTCGATCCAGAGGTTTTAGCCAACTATAGACCTATTTCTAATCTTCCGTTCCTCTCAAAAATTCTTGAGAAAGCGGTCGCAAAACAGTTGTGTGAAACTTAAAAAACAATGATTTATTTGAAGATTTTCAGTCTGGCTTTAGAACACATCATAGCACAGAGACAGCTCTGGTTAAAGTCACAAATGATATTCTAATAGCCTCAGACAAGGGACTTGTCTCTATTCTTGTTTTGCTCAATCTTAGTGCTGCATTTGATACTATCGACCATGATATCCTATTGCAAAGACTAGAGCACTTAGTTGGCATACAGGGAACTGCTTTAGGCTGGTTTAGGTCCTATCTATCTGAACGCTCTCAGTTTGTACGTGTTAACGATGAATCTTCCACGCAAACCAAAGTTAGCCATGGAGTGCCACAGGGCTCAGTGCTCGGACCTATTTTGTTCACATTATATATGCTTCCGTTAGGCAATATTATAAGGAATCATTCTGTAAACTTTCATTGTTATGCGGATGATACTCAACTATATTTATCAATCAAGCCTGATGAAATTAATCATCTAAATAAAATTCAAGACTGCCTTAAGGACTTAAAAACGTGGATGACCTTAAACTTTTTGATGTTAAACACGACCAAAACTGAAGTTATTGTACTTGGCCCGAAGAATCTACGAAACAAATTATCTAAAGACATACTAACTATGGATGGCATTAATTTGGCCTCCAGTGAGACTGTAAGGAATCTTGGTGTTATATTTGATCAGGATTTATCCTTTAACGCCCACATAAAATCAATTTCAAGGACCGCCTACTTCCATCTACGTAACATTGCAAAAATCAGGCATATCTTGCCTCAAAACGATGCAGAGAAACTAGTCCATGCATTTGTTACTTCTAGGCTGGATTATTGTAACTCTTTATTATCAGGGAGTACCAAGAAGTCAATCAAGTCGCTTCAGCTGATTCAAAATGCTGCGGCTCGTGTACTAACCAGAGTTAGGAAAAGGGACCACATTACTCCTGTTCTGGCTGCCTTACACTGGCTCCCTATAGAACACAGGATAGAATTTAAAATTCTTCTTCTCGCCTACAAAGCCCTTAATGGGCAGGCGCCATCTTACCTTAAAGAACTCATTATACCCTACTGTCCTACTAGGGCATTGCGTTCCAAGAATGCAGGGTTGTTGGTTGTTCCTAGAATCTTTAAAAGTACAATGGGAGCCAGAGCCTTTTCTTATCAAGCTCCACATTTGTGGAATCAGCTTCCAGTTTGTGTTCGGGCGGCAGACACCCTATCCGGTTTTAAGAGTGCGCTTAAGACCTTCCTTTTTGATAAAGCTTATAGTTAGGGCTGATTAGATTCAGCCCCTAGTTTTGCTGATATAGGCTTAGTTTGTCGGGGGACATCTTACTTCTTCCTTCTCTCTGTCTATACCCGTGTACACTCATGTTCCGATTAACCCAGCTTCCCCAAATGTCTTTCTTTTTGGTGTCTATATACGCTGGGATCCGGAGTCATGGATGATCCTGCGGTCCTGTGTCCTGGATCGCGAGCGCTGGATCTTGAGTCGTGGCTGTGGTCCTGGATCATAGGTCCTGGATGGATATCCTCGTGGATTCATCTTCCTATTATACACACATGCATTTCCAAACATTTGGACTACCTATGTTGCAAATGTATTATCTTTTCAATTTACACACGGCATCTATTGCACGTCTGTCCGTCCTGGGAGAGGGATCCCTCCTCTGTTGCTCTCCCTGAGGTTTCTCCCATTTTCCCCTTTAAACTGGGTTTTCTTTGGAAGTTTTTCCTTGTACGATGTGAGGGTCTAAGGACAGAGGGTGTCGTATTGTCATACTGATATTCTGTACACACTGTGAAGACCACTGAGACAAATGTAACATTTGTGATATTGGGCTATATAAATAAACATTGATTGATTGAACCCAGTACTGAGATATTCTTGGAAATTAAATGAGAATCCATAAAACGGCTGGCGTTTGGATTCTGGTTACGCCCGACCAGCTATTTGGAGTTGAATGCAGCCCATCCACGCCAGACAGCTCAAAACAGTAATCGAACGGGCCACTTCCGGCTGACAGTGGCAGAGGATCATGGGTAATGAGCTTTCCGCTATCCAAAACTACCCTCCCTCGCGCTAAACAAATATTTTGTATAACTCTCTAAAACGTGTTAACGTTCTCATTGGACACAATAACGTGCCAGTGATCATCACCAATCAATCTCACAGATTTCGAGGAGGCCTCCCCTCTCCAGCAATAGATTGATCTGATTGGCAGATTCAAATGCAAACGCTTGCATGTTGATGATGGGATTATGGCGCCGTCAAAGAGAAAGCAATCAGGTGCTTCGAAACGGAAAATGTAAAAGAAAAATATATTGTAATATATAATACAATATACTGGATCACACATTTCCATATGGGAAAGTAGTCCTTATATATATATTTTTTTTAAATATATTGCAATATATTGATACTAGTGCTGTCAAAATTATCGCTTTAACGGCGGTAATTAATTTTCTGAATTAATTGCGTTAAAATATTTAACGCATGTGCAGAATGGCCCGCCCCATACGTGCCACCAGTGGCAGCGCCACGGTATGGCTCGGGTAGGCTACACCCATAACAAGAAATGGCTTAGCCCCACCATGAAAAATTATGTTAAAGTAAGCAAAATAAAGTCTGCCAACTCGCGGAGTAAATTGCACAGACAGCAGTTAGTAAGATTGATTTCAGTAGCCACGGTTTTGAAAACTTTTGTCACGTAGTGATCGTCTTCTCAATAGAACATCTTTGATAACGGCGTGGTGTTGTTGCAGGAAGTCCCGACGGAGAATACTTTTGCTGTAGTACAGGGCAGAGCCATATAATAGTAATAATATGGCTCTGGTACAGGGGTGCACATAACTGGTATGCAGGTTATGTGCGTAATCTGAAATGCGTACCGTCACTTGTGTCACAAAGCGCATTTGCGTACCGACATACTTGTGAAGCTTTTCCAGAAGGCGGTTAGATCACCGGACGACAGAGTCGGTCTCCGTGTGCACAGACAGGGCTGCTGTTAACGTCGGTCTGTACAACGGAACTGTGCCAAAACTACGCCAACGGGCTGCGGAGGGAGACTCCCCCCTTCACTGGAGAACTGCGCTAAAACAGCTGATCACAACGTTCACACTCTGTGGTCACGAAGTACTCCACTAGCCGCCGCCCCCCCCCCCCCCCCCCCCCCCCCCCCCTCTCTGTCGACTTTCCTGAAGTACTCCCCCGTTGATAGAAATCAACACGTAATGAATTAAGACCCCACGGTTTGATGATTGATAGGTGTGTGGGTTGTCTTTCATTTTGACATGCAGAAAAATGTTATAATAAACATAGATACTGTATGTTAAATGGATATATCCGCCTTCTTTCATTTATCTTTCCATTCCCACAACAATATACATAAATAAATGGCATATTTTGGACAAAGTTCGAATGGTGATTAATCATGATTAATTAATTTTTAAGCTGTGATTAATCTGATTAAAAAATGTAATCGTTTGACAGCCCTAATTGATACATATAAAAAAAAAATATTACAATGAAAACAAAAACTGCACTATACATTTGTATATGTAATAGTTTTATTGAAACACTCATTTATCTTTCATGAGTTTACATACAGTTGGAAAGATATTCATCAAAATAATAACTTCATAAATATATACAGACACACACACACATATATATATATGTATACAGTACACACCCACGTAACTTGGCAACTTGTTTCAAATGTGTCAGATTCACAACTGTTTTTAAATGGAAGCTAAAGAAACCTAATCAATAAATTGATCCCAAATATAACACAATGGTAATTTCTAAACCTGGTTAGCATATGCATAAAGTTGTGACTTGATAATTGCTATAATACCAAAATATAAACAAGCATGCTATTTAAAAATGCTTCATTAAATGTTGCCACCTTGAGTGGTAATTAAGGATCCCACACCTTCTTAAATATCAACTTCAAAGAACTTTCAAGGCATTCCAGGCCCAATTCCCTAACATCTCGGCATTGTTTGAGACACAGTCAAGGTTAATAATTACTGTTAAAACACTGATCATTTTTACAAAGAGTACTAGCAGGCTTTACAGAAACTCACACACAACAATTAAAAAGAGAGACTTTTATGTGTGAACACTTGTCAACTGTGCTGTGACAGTGATGAGTATATGGTCTTTTGCCTTCTCTTACACGGCACAGCAAAAGGGGTAAAGAGATGATCAAAATGACTTACATCTGTCATGTCTATTTAAAAAAATATTCAAGGTTTCAAGGATAATGTAATGTAATGAAATAACATGTTGCAGTATAGACACCATTTTGCTTGGTAATATACACCAACGTTGCACTTTTCAGTCCTCCCCACTGCATCTTGGAGGTATGCATGCATAGAGGCTTGCATATTGTGGTAGATCAATGAGCATACATTTTCCTTTGAACATTGTCACATCAAAGATCTGTTTCCTGCCCCTCAATAGTCTTTTCAGACCAACTACATGTTGTACATTAATCAATGTACTGTGTGATCTATCATACTCTCTACCAAGAGCAATGCATTTGCTGGTACCTTGTTGCTCTGATAATGTAATAGTAAATCGTGATTATGTGTCCATTCTGTAACATAACAGTGAAGCTGTTCCTTTTCACTACTCTAGTGAACTCTTGTGAGTAATACAGTTGTCCATTGACTAGAAGTCTACTGAATACTTTCACAATTGTATCTGCAGTGACTGAAAGTTTCTCTCTCATGGCTAGTATCTCTTCACTAGTAAGTTTTCGTGAATAATGCAAAGCAAGGGTAACAATCTGATCTGCTACTCTTTCAAATTTCTTCAGTCTTTTTTGACCAGTTAAGTGGTTATACAGCTGAATGCATGCATGCACAGCATTTCAATCAGGAGAGACGTGATGTATGGAATACATGTTTATTATCGGTCACATTATATAAATGAAACATAATGATGACAGTTTATAACAAGTGAATGAAATATGTTTTGGCGACTAGGCCCAGGTTTTGTAGTACATCATTCGGGAAGGGAAAGCACCGTTTCCGATGAACCCCCCTGGGTCTAGACCTGGTGGTGGTGGTGATAAGTGGTTAGGTCCGGTTGGAAGGGAGAAGGTTGAGCTTGGCCCTGAGTTGGAAGCAGGAGGTGAAGGGGTGGAGGAGGGTTGCGCGTTGACGCCTGGAAGACAGCTGATAGAAAAGGGGAGAGCATATATAGAGGGTTTAACAGGTGCGATAATTAGGCTTGTGAATGGAGGGAAGTGATATGTTGGCTAAGGAGTGGCGCTCCCTGTCATCCAGTGGAGGGAGCGAGTATTGCCATGACGAGCAATACGGAGTGTTAGGTCTTCCTGTCTGAACTTGCGCTCAGCTTCATTTCAATCAGGAGAGACGTGATGTATGGAATACATGTTTATTATCGGTCACATTATATAAATGAAACATAATGATGACAGTTTATAACAAGTGAATGAAATGTGTTTTGGCGACTAGGCCCAGGTTTTGTAGGACATCATTCGGGAAGGGAAAGAACCGTTTCCGATGAACCCCCAAAAGAAGTGAAGTATGAAGTACTGAACGTGAAGACATCTTACCTTGTGGGATGCAGTGGAAATCTATGGATGAAAATGAGAGGTTAATACATGTGGGAATTTAGACGTACTGATGCCTCCCAGGCGTCCTTCCTGGCCGTACGGGGCATCCCGACCGTACGGGCAATAATATTAAACATGAACCCAGAGGTCACAACCTGACGTGCAGGGTTAAACATGAACACGAACCCGGAGGTCACGACCTGACGTGCAGGGTTAAACATGAACACAGACCCGGAGGTCACAACCTGACGTGCAGGGTTAAACATGAACACAAACCCGGAGGTCACGACCTGACGTGCAGGGTTAAACATGAACACAAACCCGGAGGTCACGACCTGACGTGCAGGGTTAAACATGAACACGGACCCGGAGGTCACAACCTGACGTGCAGGGTTAAACATGAACACAGTGACACGTATGCTGACGTGCTATGAAACCACCACCACCAGTATAGGCATAATTACCATTCTTTTAGTGTTTGAGAGACCTTGGATATCCAGCACGCGCTGATGTCCGGCGAATGTGGGATGTGAAGGCGGAGGAGGACCACCGCCCGAGTTGCAGGGATGAGGGAGAAATGCCTGATTGCAGCAGAGGTGGCTGAGCCTATCTGAACGAAAGCCCTGATATGCTATTAAGACACCACAACCAGTTATGCATTGTTTACCATCGGTAAACTGAAGAGCTCTTAGATTGCAGCACGAGCCGATGTCCGGGCGAAGAGGGAGATGTAAATAAGTAAGCACGAGCTGTTAGCTGGAGTACAGTAATGCATGAATATCATAGCCTGGATTGATGCGAGCCAAGTGAGCAAACCCGAGAATATGAATGAAGTGCAGAATGCACGCAGAAAAGACGTACACTTAGTTAAATGCTGAGACATGACCCACGATATAGTATAGCTTAATAGCAGTTAAGTGCGCCAGGATGAGTCATAGATGCTGATAAACTGATTGAGTGATTAAGATTGTCTTCCATCATCTGAGTGAGGATGGTGGGAGGAAGGGGAGAGCAGATTAAAGGGGTTAGCAGGTGCGATGATTGGCTAGCCGGGGCGTAATGCCCCTGATCACTTATTGAGATAACGTGTGACACCCGATGATGTTGTCTTCCTGATTGAACTTACGCTGAGCTACATTTCAATCAGAAGAGACGTGATGTATGAGTACATGTTTATTACCGGGACACATGATATGCGGGAATAGTGATTGACGTATTACGATAAGTAACTGTAATGATGTTTTGGCGATTAGGCCCCGGATTTGCAGGATGATCATTCAGGAGGGAAAGAACCGCTCTGATGAACCCCCAAAAGAAGTGAAGTATGAAGTACGGAGCTGTGAGCAATCCTTACCTTGCGGCTGGCTGCGGAGATCTATGGATGAAAAGAGAGATTAACATGGGGACATGATGAGCGCCGGAATCGCTTCCGGGCTGCGGGGTTAGACATGCGCGGGCCCACTGGCCGCAACCTGCACTGCAGGGTTAACATGACGCAGACCCACTGCCGCAACCTGCCCCCGCAGGGTTAAACCTAAGCGCGGACCTGTGTCCGCAACCTGCACCCGCAGGGTTAAACCTAAGCGCGGACCTGTGTCCGCAACCTGCGCCCGCAGGGTTAAACCTAAGCGCGAACCTGTGTCCGCAACCTGCGCCCGCAGGGTTAAACCTAAGCGCGGACCTGTGTCCGCAACCTGTGCCCGCAGGGTTAAACCTAAGCGCGGACCTGTGTCCGCAACCTGCGCCCGCAGGGTTAAACCTAAGCGCGAACCTGTGTCCGCAACCTGCGCCCGCAGGGTTAAACCTAAGCGCGGACCTGTGTCCGCAACCTGCGCCCGCAGGGTTAAACCTAAGCGCGGACCTGTGTCCGCAACCTGCGCCCGCAGGGTTAAACCTAAGCGCGGACCTGTGTCCGCAACCTGCGCCCGCAGGGTTAAACCTAAGCGCGGACCTGTGTCCGCAACCTGCACCCGCAGGATTAAACCTAAGCGCGGACCTGTGTCCGCAACCTGCACCCGCAGGGTTAAACCTAAGCGCGGACCTGTGTCCGCAACCTGCGCCCGCAGGGTTAGCATACGCAGATCCAGAGTCATAGCCTGACAGATACGGAACCGTAGACACGTATACATGCTGACGTGTTACCACACCAGTTATAGGTATATTTACCATCTTTTAGTGTTTGAGGGACCTTTGGATAGCCAGCACGGCACTGATGTCCGGGCGGATGTAGGATGTGAAGGCAGAGGAGAACCATCGTCCGAGTTGTTGCAGGGATGAGGATGAGACGCCTTGATTAGCAGCGGAGGTAGCTGCGCCTATCCTGAACGAATGCCCCGAGAATAATTGGGGTGATAAGCCGGATCTAATGAGAACTTGCTTTAAGTAATGATTGAACTGGCGTTGAGTTAAGGGAATATCCCCTGAAATAAGAAATAGTGGTGAGAGAGGATTAATGAAAGGTCTAAGATGCAGAATTTGATCAAGGATTTATAAGGGCAGAACGGGGAATCGTTGCGATTTTCGTTTTTTTTTTTTTTTAGCAATATACATGACATATAGCCTATTATAGATGTCTCCGATACCGATAAAAGACCAATACGTTGGAGCTTAACGGCGCGTAAAACGCACGTGATGACGTCACCAATGAATCGACGACTGAATAAGTTGGCAACTAATTTGGTAATCAATTTTGACCGATTAAGACGATTAGTTGTTGCACCCCTACTGCCGAGGAGATGTTGTTGTAGCAGATTCAGCCGTTGGTGCACCGAGAAACGGAACATTATTATTATTATTTTTTTTATTTTTTTTGGGGAAGAAAAAAAAGAGAAAAATACGATCATTTAGTCAATAATCATTAAATTAATATTGGGAGTGAATTCCTAATTTATTTAGTATCTGGTCGTGTCATAACCAGGATAATGTGCAGCGACTGTCATTAAGGAGAAGAAGCCCTACGAAACACCATTCATTTCAGGTAATATTGTGTTGAAGCTTGAAACTGCGTTAGTTACTGAGCATTGTAATGGGTAGTAATTACCCGAACTGCATTAGTAATGCATTACGTTCTTCGTACGCAAGTAATACGTTACTGCAACTCCATACTGTAACACGTTACACCCAACACTGCCTGGAACTCACCTTAACTAAAGTAGAAATGTATAGTGTTGAATTTCCTGTCGGCTCCCAGACCGTAGTCGTGGAAACGGGGGGGGATTGACTCTCTGTCGTCTCCCAGCAGAAGCAACACGCTTCGGGTTCAATAACCCATTTTATCGGAAAGACTGGAGAGAGGCGAGCTCTTCTTGGGAGGTCGTTGCAATTATTTAGCTCTTCTGTTTCGCGAGATAGATTCGCAAGATCACAGACCTATCCTTTTTCTGCTGCCTTGTTTACTTCTAGAAAACATGTATCCCGCTCGCTCGCTCTACCATACCCACGCACACATGCACGCGTCACGCCCCTCTCTTAAAGGGGTAGCGATCTCGCTCTGCATGACCCTAATGTCATAACAATATAACGAAACATCTCGTGAATTTGTTGCAACTGCCTTTTGCCAGCGCTACCCTGTCGCCTGTTTTAGAGGTGAGGCGCAGGAGGAAGTAGCTCCAATGGGATGTAGCTTGAGCCCTGCCTGCCTGCAGGAGGGGTTGTGGTTGAAGCCAGAATGGGTAAAGCTTCGCCTGCGATGAGGACCGTTCCGCGTGAAGCCGGAAGCGCCGCATTTCAGCCAGTGATGCCCTCTCGAGAGACTGAAGGCGTGCGTCAATTGTTTGCGTGAAGAAGCCCATTTCCATTAAGCCCGGAGGAACTTCCGTGGAGCCCGATTTCCTTGTCTTTTCCTCCCGCGTCCGGGTTTGCGGGGCGGCCGGCTGGACCCGCTAGCCGACTGGGGAACGCCGTCTGTAGCTTAATCCGCAAGACTGCGGAGCTGATGAATAATTCCTGGAGCTGGGACAAAGCCCTGCTGCTGCTTGCGCGTTGACGCCTGGAAGACAGCTGAAAGAAAGAGGGAGAGCATATATAGAGGGTTTAACAGGTGCGATAATTAGGCTTGTGAATGGAGGGAAGTGATATGTTGGCTAAGGAGTGGCGCTCCCTGTCATCCAGTGGAGGGAGCGAGTATTGCCATGACGAGCAATACGGAGTGTTAGGTCTTCCTATCTGAACTTGGGCTCAGCTTCATTTCTCAATGCATCATTTCTCAAAAGAGGCAATACTTGTCTATATGTGAATTCTTTCATTATTTGTAAAGGAACACACTGAGTGCCATGAAACATTTTAAGTATTTCCCCATTAAATGACTCAAAAATATATCCTGAATGTGCCCACAAAGGTCCCCAATTATTTACAGATTCAGGCAAATGAAGACATAAATGTACGTTAAATGACACATGTTGCTTTCCATAGAGTGTTTCAAATTGTTTGACAAAATCTACAACCAGTTTTTCACATCTTTTTAACTCCTCTGTTGTAATAATGTCCTTGCATAGTAAGAACATGAATGTGACAAGGATTAACCAGTGCTGGTAAAATACCTGGGGCAGAATGCCTTTCAGCACAAAGATACTGTAAAACAGTAACCAGTTCTGCCATTCACTAGCCTTCCAAAACCTTCTTTGCTGAAGAGATCTGGGAACTCTTGTCACATTGCAAGGAGGCCTAATACGTAAGAGTCGTTGATCAAGTTCGGTCACTTTAGTCCCAAGATAATATGGTTTCTCGTGGTTTTCACTGTCCAGCCACATACTTGCCATTTGTCGAACCACACCAAGATGTACATTATACATATGGTCAGGTGGCATGCCAGATATGATGTCAAAGTGTGGAATGTTTATAAGACATGTGGGCCCTTTAACCCCCCTCACAGATGTGTTGGTATGCAGAGCCTCCCTTGCATCACTTATGGTTGACGCATGATCCCTTTTTGGAACATCTTTGAATGGGTAGGCCTTAACAGTACCTTTTCCCTTTTGAACTTGTTCACCAGGATGCAGACAGAGGCTGCACCCATATTGACCATTAAACTGTGTCATGTTTTGTAGAATGGGCCTGGCAACTGAATCACACATCATAAAAGCTGCCACAAGTCTACATTGTTCCAAAACGCTGTTTCTTTTTAACTTGAAGCCCACAGTTGACAACTTCTGACACTCTAGAGTGAACGGCTTTAAAAATGTATTAACATTTGGTTTTTTGCTGCCGAACCACAAGCCAAAAAGTAGAACATTTTCTTTGCGTACAGGGTAAGGAAGCTCGTTTACAATCCCTTGTAACGGCCAAATACTATACAATGATGACTTAAAAACAGGCACACCATCGCAGTTGAGTGTTAAGGAGTGTCCATGAGGACAATCAAGTGGGCCTCCTTTTTCGTTCAGATTATGGTACATTTTACCACTACATATATCTTACTATAATTTTCTGAATTACATGTGTTTTTTCCTGAATTGAGACAATTTTCAATATCACTTCTTTGAAGAAGATGTTCCAACTGTGTTTGGATTGGTAAGTATATGAAGACATTTCCATTCTTCAGTGAGCTGTTTTTATCCCACGTTGTGTTGCACACAGTACACTGCCCTTCACTAACTTGGTCCCCAACGTAATACTCACAGTTTGGACAGTATATGTGACATTGTAGGTGACCTTCTATTGGCTTAAGCTCTTTTAAGAACAGATGCTTTGAGGCTGACACTGTGTTTTCTGGACAGTGAATATTAATACAATCTAGAAGATCAGAGAGGGCCACACCAGTGAGTGAGTGTCTCAAAACAAATGAGAGTATAAGTAAAAAACTCTGAGCTTTGGTGAGTCGTGAACCAGTGTAAAGTGGCTCTTCATTTACCCGAGGAAACTTAACATTACCGGCTTCTCCCAAATGGGATTCCTCATTTACTGATTCATCAATACTGTCTTCATATTCAAGGGAAATGTGTTCTCCACTGCCAAGATTGGATTCAGAGTCAGAGTCTGTAAAAGACTGCCTCGGTTCAAACACACCGATACTGTCACTGTCATCAAAGTTATCAGGAATTGTTATGTGATGACTCTGACGCTGGGCTCAAATTTTGTAGATCACTGATGTGAAAATCACACTCTGTGGAACTTTCATCCTCAAACAAGAGTGGCGATGTAGGATAGCTGGGTGTAAATTCATCACAGTCTGCCTGCAAGCTCTGTAATAGGGAGAAAAAAGTGAATCTGTCACAATTCACATGTTAGGTCACGTTTGTAGTTTTGTCTGTGTTGGTGTTTTCTTGTCTTTGGGTTTCCTGTCTTATTGTGTTAAGTGTTCACCCCCATTTCCTGCCTGTCTGCTTTCTGTCTGTTTCCCTCCCTGATTATCCGATTGTGTTCACCTGTTGTCCTTGTGTTTCTCCTCCCCTGCCCGGCTGTTTCTCGTTGTCATGATTACCCCTTCTTGTATTTAGTCTTGTCTCTGTCTGTGTTCAGTGTTGGGTCATTGTTTGTTGGTGACGGAGTTCACCGGAGAGTGTTCTGTTCTGTATTTATCGTTTATCCTTGAAATAAAGGGTTTCACAAAGGTTATCTGCATTTGGGTCCTGCTTCCTTCACTCATCCGTGACAGAATGACCCAACCCGAAATGGACCCAGCAGACGATCCTTTTGAGGTGGAGCTGCAACATTTCTCTTTTCCTTTGGAATGTTGCCACGATTGGTGGAAGGAAGCGTCCAGTGTTCGGCTGAAGGAGGCCGCCCTGGTAGAGGCGCACCGGTTGGCGATGGAGAAGCCCGACTTGGTGGAATTCTTACCTGACTGGATGTTGGACTTCCTCTGGAGGTGTGATTTCCAGCCTGCTGACTACAGATGTCTCGGAGTGGTCCGTCTGGGGTCAACCCATGCTTCTGTCCCAGTTCCTGCTCCTGTTCTGGAGTCATGTGCTGGAAGTCGTCAGGCTTATGGAGGCCCACGGAGTATTCAGGCGGCTGCTAAGAGGAGTCGTCGCAAGGCCAGACAAGGAGCACGGGCCCCAGCAGCCATGGTTCCAGTCCCAGTACGGGCCCCAGCAGCCATGGTCCCAGTCCCAGTACGGGCCCCAGCAGCCATGGTCCCAGTCCCAGTACGGGCCCCAGCAGCCATGGTTCCAGTCCCAGTACAGGCCCCAGCATCCATGGTTCCAGCCCCAGTACAGGCTCCCGCAGTCATGTTTTCGGCTCCAAGACCGCCCCACACAGTCATTATCCAGGCTCCAGAACTGTATCATACAGCCATGTTTCCAGCTCCAGGGCCGGCCCCAGCGGCCATGGTCCCGGCTCCAAGAGCGCCCTATACAGTCATGTTCCCGACTTCAGAGCTGGATCTTATAGACAGGATTCTGGCTTCAATTCCGGTCCCTGCAGCCATGGTTTCAGCCCCAGTTCTGGCCCCAGCAGCCATGGTCCCGATCCCAGCTGCCACAGTCCCATCTCGGGTTCCCTCCTCTGGTTCCTCCTCGAGTCCCCTCTTTGGTTTCCCTCTCGAGTCCCTTCTCTAGTTACTCCTCTAGTCTCTCCTCTAGTCCCCTCTGTAGTCCCTTCTCGAGTCCCCTCTCTGTTTCCATCTCCAGTTCCCTCTCGAGTTCCCTCCTTTAGGCCCTCCTCTAGTCCCTCCTCGAGTCCCCTCTAGTTCCCCTCTCGAGTTCCCTTCTCTAGTTACTCCTCTAGTCCCCTCTGTAGTCCCTTCTCGAGTCCCCTCTCTGTTTCCATCTCCAGTTCCCTCTCGAATTCCCTCCTTTAGTCCCTCCTCTGGTCCCTCCTCAAGTCCCCTCTCTAGTTTCCCTCTCGAGTTCCCTCTCGAGTTCCCTTCTCTAGTTACTCATCTAGTCCCTCCTCTAGTCTCTCCTCTAGTCCCCTCTTTAGTCTCTGTTCGAGTCCCCTCTCTGTTTCCATCTCAAGTTCCCTCCTTTAGTCCCTCCTTTAGGCCCTCCTCTCTAGTCCCTCCTCGAGTCCCCTCTCTAGTTCCCCTCTCGAGTTCCCTTCCCTAGTTACTCCTCTAGTCCCCTCTGTAGTCCCTTCTCGAGTTCCCTCTCTGTTTCCATCTCGAGTTCCCTCTCGAGTTCCCTCTCGAGTTCCCTCCTCTGGTCCCTCCTCTGGTCCCTCCTCGAGTCCCCTCTCAAATCCCCTCTCGTGTTCCCTTCTCTAGTCTCCTCTCGAGTCCCCTCTCAAGTCTCCGCTCGAGTTCCCTCTCCATTCCCTATTCAAGCCCCTACGCAAGTGTCGTTGGAGGTCCCGCCGTCTACTCCCCTGCCGGGGGTCCTGCCAACCCTGTGTCCTGTGCCGTTGGAGGTCCCGCAGAATACTCTTCTGCCGGGGGTCCTGCCAACCCTTTCTCCTGTCCCGTTGGAGGTCCCGCCGTCTGCTCCCCTGCCGGGGGTCCTGCCAGCTCTGTGTCCTGTGCCGTTGGAGGTCCCGCCGTCTGCTCCCCTGCCGGGGATCCTGCCAGCTCTGTGTCCTGTGCCGTTGGAGGTCCCGCAGAATACTCCCCTGCCGGGGGTCCTGCCAACCCTGTGTCCTGTGCCGTTGGAGGTCCCGCCGTCTACTCCCCTGCCGGGGGTCCTGCCAACCCTGTGTCCTGTGTCGTTGGAGGTCCCGCCGTCTATTCCCCTGCCGGGGGTCCTGCCAACCTTTTCTCCTGTCCCGTTGGAGGTCCCGCAGAACTCTTCTGCCGGGGGTCCTGCCAGCCCTATATCCCGTGCCGTTGGAGGTGCTACCGGGGGCCCTGCCAGCCCCATGTCCATCACCGGTCTCGCCGGGGTTCCTGCCAACTCCTGGTCCTTTTCCGTGGGGGATCCTGCCGAAGCTTGTCCGACCGGCTCCGGTTTCTGTCCGACCGACACCGGGTCCTGCCCGATCTCCGGAACTGGCCCATCAGCGCTTTCCTGCCCGGCCTCCTGATCCTGTCCGGTCGACACCGGCTCGAGCCCGGCCCCCTGAGAGCCGCGGTCTTCGCCCTCGATCCCGGCCCCCTGAGAGCCGCGGTCTTCGCCCTCGTGCCCGGCCCCCTGAGAGCTGCGGTCTTCGCCCTCGGGCCCGGCCCCCTGACTCTTCCTGCCGCTGCCTTCGGTCCTCCATGGTCCCCACCTTGGACTCTGTTTTGACCCCGGGTCGTCCGCCCGAGACCCCTTCCTGGTTCTCTGCCTTGTCCCCGGGCAGTCCGCCCTAATCCCCTTTTTGGACTGTACCTTGCCCCCCGGGCAGTCCGCCCGAATCCCCTTTTTGGACTGTACCTTGCCCCCCGGGCAGTCCGCCCGAATCCCCTTTTTGGACTGTACCTTGCCCCCCGGGCTGTCCGCCCGAGACCCCTTCCTGGTCCTCCGCTGTGTTTTTTTTTTTTTTTTTTTCTTTTTTTTTAGGGACGTCTGGAATCCGTCCCTTGAGGGGGGGTTCTGTCACAATTCACATGTTAGGTCACGTTTGTAGTTTTGTCTGTGTTGGTGTTTTCTTGTCTTTGGGTTTCCTGTCTTATTGTGTTAAGTGTTCACCCCCATTTCCTGCCTGTCTGCTTTCTGTCTGTTTCCCTCCCTGATTACCCGATTGTGTTCACCTGTTGTCCTTGTGTTTCTCCTCCCCTGCCCGGCTGTTTCTCGTTGTCATGATTACCCCTTCTTGTATTTAGTCTTGTCTCTGTCTGTGTTCAGTGTTGGGTCATTGTTTGTTGGTGACGGAGTTCACCGGAGAGTGTTCTGTTCTGTATTTATCGTTTATCCTTGAAATAAAGGGTTTCTCAAAGGTTATCTGCATTTGGGTCCTGCTTCCTTCACTCATCCGTGACAGAATCAGATTTTTTTGGGGAAATTACACGAGATAAAAACAATAAATACAAAAATAGAGATGTATTAAACACAGACATTGTGATCCATATACCTCCACAGACATTTTACAAATGAATGTATTTTTTTTTTTTAGGACTAATTACATTTTAGAGGAACTGCCTGGACTTTAGGACAAACTATAACCAATACCAATTTAGAGGAAGCAGCTTGTGAATTTGAATCTTCGACCAGCTAAATATGACCATAATAAGAATTCTAAATATCTTATTCTGACAAATGTGGATTATGACATTTGAGCATTGTGCCTCTTTAATAATACAAGTTAAGTCACAGCCTGCCAAACAGAACAATTCAGAAGAACCTGTTCCTGCAAAATACAAGCACATTTTTTGTTGCCACTTAGCCCTAATGCAATCTATCCAGATAGCTTCTGTGTGATTTCACCAGGTTCTGCCACAATTTCCTTGGCTATACCTGTGGTGTACTAAAGATCAAATGATTTCAGCTGCCACCCCAACAGTGTAAAACAGATTTGGGAGCAAATACAAAATTATATAAAAACAAATGTCAAAGCGGTAAATAGGTTTACTTTCATATGTTATAATCACCTACAGTGTACAATATATATACAAGTGTATGTGACCGTAAGCGCACGTGGCACTGCAACATATGGCTCAAGAAGCTGACACAGATAAGTGTGTATGATATGACATGATAAGTGTGAAACACACCACAAAGCTGAAACTTACAGAGACTTCTGCTCCTGACAGACTTTGTTGCCCACTGAGAGAAGGCCAGGCATCAGAATCTTCATCAGTTATCTAAAAAACAGATACAAAATTATCCATTACATAATCTACAAAACAACCTGCATGTGACCAATGTTACCAAGATGTAGTTTGGTTAGTTCTTAAAATAACCTTAAAACCGTACACATAAAATGTGCAATTAAAAAAGAAAACATAACGCTAAACTTACGGCTGTGTGGCTGACATCATGCCCATCTTCAGAGCCACTGTCAGAGGAATTGCGATTCAGGTTCTGATGTGTAAGAATATAAAGTATTAATTAACTTACAGTTTTTAAGTAGCTTCAGTGAAATAGTCAAGCACAGAAACAAGTAGGGCTTGAGACAATGACCTGAATCCTATAGCAAAATATATCCTCTTACGCCTTGCCCTGTACAACCATCCATGTGCAATATTTCTTTTTTTAATATGCTGGCTGGGTGGGTACCAGCAGAAATTGAGTATTTTCTTACTCTTTAAGTGCAAAATCAGGCCAGATTCTTGCTATAATTTATAGCGTTGCTAAAGAATACATAGTTCAGAAACACACCACAAAGCTGAAACTTACAGAGACTTCTGCTCCTGACAGACTTTGTTGCCCACTGAGAGAAGGCCAGGCATCAGAATCTTCATCAGTTATCTAAAAAACAGATACAAAATTATCCATTACATAATCTACAAAACAACCTGCAATGTTACCAAGATGCAACGTTGTTAGTTCTCAAGATATTTGTAAGACCTTACACATAAAATGTGCAATTTAAAAAAAAGGACACTACACTTACGGCCGTGTGGCTGACATCATGTGCATCTTCAGAGCCATTATCCAAGTCGTGGTCAGATTAATTATGATTCAGGTTCTATGAAAACAATATCAACATCCTGAATAACTTATGTCATATTTACGTGCAGTCAACATATGTATATTAATAAAACACAGAAACATATAGGCTGACACTTACATCTACTTCTTCTGTAGTTCCTGATAGACTTTGTGATGATAGTCCACTTATGGGGCTCCAGACCTCAGCACTGTCATTTGGCTTAAAAGGAAGTTCCCACATATTAGGTCCAAAAAACTTTATATGTAATGTGCACACATTTTGCAAAAAAAAAACAGTGTCTCCAGACTAAAATGAATATTACAAAGTGAGTATGCAAGATCACACCCAATCCAATAGCTTGACATTGTCAACGTTTAAGTATCATACATATTTCAAGATATTGATAATGACCTCTGCTGCAGGAGAGGGGTCTCACAATACAACACTGAGTATCGGATGTTTTTTTCCACTCTATTTTAAGCATAATAGAGTGTACTGCCTGTCGACAGAATAGATACACTGCACAAGAAACTTCCAAAAAAGTCTAAAAAAACCATATATGTAGATATTATACAAGTTCATGACTCACCAGATCCTGGATTGATTTACGAATCTCAATGTCGTTGGCCTCTGTTAGTGTTTTCCTGTGATAAAGGATTAAAATGACAAGAATGCTTGATTTTAATTAATGTGTATCTTTCAAACACCAAAATATTGTAATATTCCCCTCTAAAAGCTTGTCTATTCATAATGACATTTCTATGAGTTGGCTCCTCTCTGAGGAAATTAGCAGTTATGTATGGAAATTATTTCATGAAAGTACCAAGTTTAAAAAATCACAGTCATAATCCAGTTTACCAAGAATTTGAAAGATGAGTTTAGGGGGCTTTTCAGCTTTCAACATATTTGAGCATTATTCATTTGTAAAACACGTTTTAAAATTATGCCGAAATAACTACATGCTGATACCGGTTAGTAAAAACCATGAATTAATGTGCTTACAAGACAGCAGGCGAACACCTTTTTAAAATGTGTTTTCTAAATGGAGGTCTAACCTGTATCTGCTCCGCCCAAACTCACAACAACGTCCTAAAGACATAAATAAACCAGTGACTGTATTCGCCTTGACACAGACAGTAGGCCTATGTGGTTTGTACATGTATAACTTTTCTCCAGTTTCTGAACAGTCATAATGATATGTGAGCTCTGTGTGCTAACAGCTAACAGCTGATTGGTTTCTGATTCAACGTCAGTGACGACATGCTGATTCTCACCGTAGTTGTCCAGGATGAAGCAAAACACTAACCTCTTTTTCCACCGTTTTGTTCTTGGCGGAATCTCCGTTTTATCGGAGCCAGGGAGAATATATTTCCTTTTCAGTCTAGGACATAGTAGTTTGCGCACGGTTGTAGGGGTGGTGCGCCACTGCGCGCGACTGACGGACAAGTCGAATGTGATTGGTAGGTCTTCTTCAATGTGGGAGGGACTTATCTTGCGTGCACACAACCGGAAGTTGAGGTGAAAAGACCGCCAAATTCATAACTAACTTTCACAGCAGAGAAGAAGAAGAAGCTAACTTTCACCTTGTCATTCACTAGATAACATGTCAAACTATCGATATGCCCTTGTGTCCTGGACTCAGGGACCAGACAGAGATGCGGTTAGCATTGTACCACGAACCTGGATTATTGACTTTGACCAGACAGATACTTCCAGGTCATATCTTGTCGAATGTCGTATGGCTAACACGAAGAAGCCTGTCAATGGATGGCAAGTTGAGCATGCAGTGGTGCTGCAGTTAGCAGGCAAGTTCAGCTCTTCATTTTAATTTAAACAATGAGCATAGCTTACATTAGAAAACTCCTCCGACAGCATGCTATGAAGGTACAATTAATATTGTTAGCATTTAGCAATGTATAGCCAGCTGTAACGTTAGCGTGTTTTTGTGCACATACCTAACCAGACCTTAACCATAGCATTGTCCCGCCATAAATCATAATTCGTTTTCTAAGAAGAACGTCTAAATACATTAAGATATTAAGGGGAAAAGAAGACAGGTAGCCAGAACGCCTTGTTAACTTAACCATACATACTGGCAGTGCACTGATATTGTTAGCTGACTAAATCATGTTTCAATAATCAATAATGGGACACATTATTAATACAATATGTGAAGTATTCAGTGTTTTTATAATGGCGTTGATGTTTGGCTATTTTTGTTTCCTATATTAATGTAGAAAAAGAGTCTACACTGAAAACTGCAGAGCGGGAACTTTTTAAAGCGGACACGCCGAAAGACCTCAAGAGATCCAGGAAACCCAAACGCCTGTTCGGTGATGATGATGAAGAGCAGGATATAATTCCCAGTGGAGACGGAGACTGTGAAATTCCGAAAAAGGTTTGTGTGTGTGTGTACAGGGTTCTTAAGGTCATTAAAAACCTGGAAAAGTCATGGAAATTCAAAATGCTAATATTTTCCCCAAAGTTTTGGAAAAGTCATGGAAATGTAACTAAAGTTGCATGAAATATAATTTATATTTGATCTAATCGCCGAAATAGTAATACTATAATGATAAGAAATACTGTATAGTAATGAAACGTAAAATGGCATTTAACTGATGAGGTATTTTGCTGGTGAGAGATGTTAGTGGCTTTAGCGTGTAGAAGCTAGTAAGCCTACTAGTTGATTTGTTTTAGATAGGCACAACATGTTTCATATGCAGACCTTATTTTCCTGTTCCATGTTAAAATAAACTATTTTCAGTAGTACCGCTGAGAAAGTGTAATTTTAAAATTAGGTAAAGGTCCTGGAGAAGTCATTGAAAATCATTAGTGAAAAAGTGTATGAACTGGTGTGAACTGGTGTGTGTAGACCAGGGGTGGGCAAACGTTTTGCTCGGGGCCTGCTATGAGTTTTACATTTGACGGCCGGGCCGGTGAAAAAAGATTTAACTATCCACTCCTCATTAAACACACTCGGTTGACTTTTCATTTATTTGGTCCACTCATTGTTACAGATGCAGATTCAAAGGTGAATTATTGTGTCATCGTTTGCGTCATGATGTAACCGTTTACGTGCCTTCTTATGACAACACAGCGTTTTACGTCTCTGATTTTCTCAGAAAAACAGCTCACAACAATATCAATAGAGGACTGCGTCGGTTAGTTTTTAATCATATGAAGCCAGATTAAATTAAATAACTACTTCTCCAACCTTATACTTTTCTCCAGAGTGCCGTGGTGCATTGTTTGTTAATCTGTTAAGCCTGAGAGGACCCTATTCCGGCTCTGGCGGGTAGTTTTTTCACCAAACTGTCTCAGGGCTTCTTAATATTTAAAAACCTATTAAAGTGTCATACTCACTTAACGGTTAGAAACTCAGATAACTGAAGAAATAAACCACACCAACAAAGCACAAGTCTCACAAGAAGCATTTAAATGAGCCCTGAGCGAAAAAATGCTAATGCACAGAACTCAAGGTAAAAATACCCTTATTACTTATCGTAACTGCACATACAAGATATCGATTAAAGCTGAGATTCCTCAGATTCTATGGGCATTGGTATCATCACTGAGCGATCAGAATTCGCGACAGACTAATCACAACTACAAATAGCTCAAATATACTGTATGTTAAGTGTTTATTATAATAATAGGACATTATTTAAAATGATAATAATAGTGTAATACCCTGAACATCTACTTTTTTCCCTTATAGAAAAAGCCCACACTTGCAGCTCAGAGACGGACTGAGGAAGAAATCATTACGGAAGAAAAACAACTTGCCCAAGGAACCCGGAGACCAGGAGAATCTTCAAGTAATGACAAAACCCAAATCCGAGAACTCCAGAGTCAGGTCAAGACTTTGCAGAAGGAAAATAGCAGACTGCGCAACATGCTGGTGAAAGGCAAGTACCTCTTTTAGATGAAAGAGTAATGAGCGACTCCTCATTTTAGACTAAAGACATTTATGTTGTAGGAGGAAATAGCTTTGCTGCCAGATGAATCTTGAATTTCACAGCGCAAGATTCAGTCTAGTGATGATTCCCATTCAGCTGCTAGAAAATAAGTGGGCTTGCATATGTCTTGTTTTAATTTATACATTTTGAGTGTCTCCTGTGATCATGCTAGTATCCATCATCGGATTTGTCAACATCAAATTAGTTTGAATGAGCCACGAATTACTTAAATCTATAGGTGTAACCTTAAATGTTCAATAGCAACATGCCCATTACATTAGGGGCTGCCATAAATTCCATATCCAAGAAAATGTCCTTCTAGTTTGGCAAGCTTGCTGCTTTGTGTTAAGCCTTCCTTCCCAGAATGTTATGAATGGGAAATGGTGTAAGCCTGTATCTCACAATGTGAAAATCTGCAAGATTAATCTGGTTTGTGAGGCTAAGGAATAATATACAAAGCTACAAACATTAACGCCCATCTTCCTTTTTCTCAATATATAGCCACCGTGGTTGCCACCTGTATCATTTTGTAGCACATTCATTTTTTTGTTCCAATTATTTTCCAGAAATTCCAATTTTGCTAGGGGAGATGACGAAGTGTCTCTCAAATAATCCTACCAAAGTCTATGAGTGTGAAGGTGAAACTGTGACACCTTGCAAACCTTCAGAAGTAAGTATTTGTGCCATTGGTACGTTTTGAGGATAAATAAATTAAAACACTAAGTAGCATTTTCTGTTGCTTTTTTGGTTTGTTTTTTGCAATTAAGGTGACACTGGGCAATGATGGTGAAACCACTGTCTCAGCTCATTGTTCGGAGACTGCCAAAGCACAAAGTACAGCCAATGGGATGGCACGAACGCTGCTGATGGGCATCTTCAGTGTTGATGTTCTCCTGAAGTCCAACCTAACCGGAGGGTTGAACAAGGTCGATCCTACAGCAGAACGACGACAGGCTCTTGACGGGAAGAAACTGGAAGCTTTGCTTGGTAAGATATCCAATGTATTCAGAGCTGGTGGCAGGGTTTCCAGTTTGTTTGTCTGTTTATTCATTTATTTTTTTGGATAGTTATTCTTAATGTTAAAGAACAAAAACCTCCAAACCAAATCAGTGAAATATTACAGGCTATAGTTACAAACCAATTTTTGTAGAGTTTTAGGAGGCAGTGACCATCAATGTCATATGCAGGTTATGGAATTGGCCAAGTGTTAACTGAATCATTATTAGTACATTATTAGTTTCCAGTTTAGTTTTTATTTATCAGGGTTTCCTGACTTCATGATGTTTCCTGAAGCAGCAATCAAAGGCCAAATTGTTAAATTTAATATCTCACAATCGGTTGGGCAAATTGCCAGGAAATATGGTTAGCACATGAATGCACCCCAAAGAATGAACCATGTCAACTTGGGGACATCAAGACCTTTCCTCTAGTAGCGCCACACTCAGACGTACAACGCCTATTCTTCCACTATTTGCTTTCCTACATTATTCACCAAGCCAGCCCATGCTTTAATATAGATATTATGGATATGGTTATAATTCCTGCTGTCTTTTGTGAACGTCTAATTATTGGTAATTATTCTGTTCCACAGATGCTGTAAAAAAACCGCTTTCCAGGGATCAAGACATCAGACCTTAGAAAGTCAATTAACACGAGAATCTGTGAGTTACAGCACCAGGTGAAGCGAAAGAACAAGATGGACAATTAAATTAAACAAGACTGTTCTTTTGGCCCTGTTCCGGACCTTGTTTTGTGTTGTTTTTTGAGTGTTCAGCTCATGTTTTAAGTACAACAAAACAAGATTGTTAAATAACAGACTGCTTTTTTTCGGTATTATTATGACGTGAAATGTATTTGTATTAACTGTTACATATTGATATAAAAAAAATAAAGATTTTTTTATCAGAACATAACTTTCTCATCATTGTGAACATATCACTCTTGTTCGGAATATATGGTATGTACATGTTTTTTTATAAATCTGAATATATATATAGTACATACATGTCCCCATATAAATCTGAATATATATAGTACATAGTATACATGTCCCCATATAAATCTGAATATATAGTACATACATGTCCCCATATAAATCTGAATATATAGTACATACATGTCCCCATATAAATCTGAATATATGGTACATATATGTTCCCATATAAATCTGAATATATATGACATACATGTCCCCATATAATTCTAAATATATATGACATATGTCCCCATATAAATGTTAATATATAGTAAATGTATGTTCACATATATACACAACCAATATATTATATATATTTACATATATTACTCAATATATGGAAAGCGGCAATTACTGATATATTATCCCACACAATATATTATTCTATATATCAATATATTGTAATATATTAACGCAATATATTAACGCAATATATTATTCTATATATCTTCAATATATTTTGTAGATATGAATAAATATGATTTTCATGTTGATTATTAATCAGTATCAGTTGATGTAGCCAACAGCAAGATTTCCGTTATTAAATCTTTTCAATTAACCAGTAAATCAGAAAACAAAATAATGCAATATATTGACAGTTCATATATGGGGAAATATATTTTCTTTGCGTAAGGGGTAGATCAGCTGTTTATTTCACATGAGTTTCAGTGTGGCAGCTTTTCACGGCTCCCCCTGGTGGATCCATGATCCATTGCAGCTGGTTTCATTATAATTAAATGTATTTATCAAGGGGGCGTTTCAAGTCCTGCGGGGGGGTTTTCCTTATCAGCAGGGGCCCACCCCGTGCCGATCACGGACCCGCACGGGTAGGCGTCTGAAACGAAGCGCTACATCTGTACATGCTACAAGCTAGAGATAGCTTTCTCAGGAAAAACATCGCTAAATAAAAACTTACAGCTTCAAAATTGGATGTGTCCTCACTGGCCTGGTCCCGGATGGTTGGTATTGATCCCGGGTTTAGCATTACTTTGGAGGCATATCCGTGTTGGACTTGAGACAAGTTCATAAACATGTCCGTCGTAAAATGTTTGGAACACACAAACAGAAATCTGCCGGGGTCTTCTGGCACATGTCCCTTGTAAATGAAGTCTAGCCACAGATTCATTTATTTTTCCACTGATGGCATTGCATGCAGTCCCCTGTCCCGAGTCTTGCAGCCAACAACAGCACAACGTTTAACTGGCTTAGACATCCTGGCAAGAGCAGGCAAAAAAAACAGATGTGGGTTGATTTAGCCTGCCGATAGCCTATATGCGAATGAGAGGTTTGGCAATGCACGTGGCCGTGGCTCATTCCCCTGATAGGTGGAGAGTTGACCAATAAGCCGAGCACTTGTGTTGAAATCTGGATCCGTTTTTTTCAGATCCGTTGCAGCCCCTTTTTTAGAGATTTGGCGAAGGAGGAAAATAGAGAGGGTTGTGTTTTCTGACACTTGCCTGGAACACCGGGGACACATATTCATGTATACAAGACGTAAAAAGGTGCATTTTGCATGATAGGTCCCCTTTAAATAATAAATAAATAACACTACACATTTACTTAGTTATGTTAAGTGAAAAATAGTTTTGTGTGTAGATAAAATGTTTGGAATGTAAATAAGCCTTGTGTTGACTTTTGGTCATCAGGACATACAGCAGTGGACTCCTGGGTCTACGTCTGTATTGTTATGTATTTGTATCAGCAATTTTTAAAACATCCAAATACAATACTCTTCACTCACTCAGTTTTTAGGAACTTGCTTGGTATTAACATGCAATACATACCTGAATACTTTGTCTAGATAATCAATTCCTTTTCCCTTTTAGGGGATTTGAATTTCCTCATCAACAAAATGTACATAACATTTTATCGTCAAAATATTTCATCAGGTGTTTACATAAAAAAAATGTAGATTTCTTTATTTAACTTTTTTTTTTAACCACAGTAAGTAATCCTGCTGTTTGAAAGAGCCACCAACAACATGTCATGTTTTTCTATAAGATCTGCCTGTCTAATGCTTTGAACTATACAGATGATTCCCACTTCAAGGTTTTCAGCTTGAGTCATGCAGAGACTTTGTGGAGGAGAAACTGGGCAGCACGTACGTGATTGGCAGATCACTGGACTTTGCGCTCTCCTTTGAAGAGTCGGTCCAGCTACGCCCATGTTCTTCATCCTCTCTCCTGGAGTCGATCCTTTGAAGGACATGGAGAAACATGGTAACACATATTGAACATATCTGTCAATCTTTCTCCTGTGGGAACATGCTACATTTTATTTGGAAAAGCCTTTTGAATTCAAGTGCAGGCATTCCTACAAGTTCAGTTACACTTTGATTCCCAACATCACGATACTATGTACAGCAGGCTGTGGGTAGATGGAGACATTGTACTAAAGGTCACAAATATGAGAGGACACTGGTGTATTAGGGGCTGCAGAGAGTAAATGTCACCTGTTTTAGAGTTCCTTTATAACCCTGTCTGAATCCTGTGGATGGCAGCAGGACACGCCATTATTATTATTACTCACCACAAATATGCTTTTCAAAGCCTTTGTGCTGACCTGGCACGGAGCGCAATCACGCATCGCTTTTGAATCTGCTGTCAAACTATTCAGTGTGTGGATATTTTAGGTCAGCTCTATGAAAAGTTCAGATTGCAAGGATTGTATCAGTTTACTAGAACATAGAGATTTCCCTGTGGTTTCTACTAAGTGAGTCGCCATTCAAATTATAAATCATGGACCCATCGTTTTGCCCGATGTTACTTTCTTGGATTTCTATTTCTGCTTTAATTTCCTCCTTAATTGAAATGACATGTTGGTGATTTCAACATGACAGTAAGCTTTTTATTTACTGATAATACTTCGTAGCCTGCTCAAAGACACTACAAAGAAGTAGAGCCGGTTGGCAGCAGGTGGTGGACAGACCTCGGCCCCCCCTGAGTGATAAGATGGAGCCCTGCCTGTAATGGCTGTGATTATGGATTATCTACACCCTTGAGCGTGGTCAATCACATCAAAGCTAAAAGTAAGCAATCAGTGCAGCTCAGAGCACGGTGGCCACATTACGCTGAACCACATTCTGCAGATGTGCTTTTCCATTATAGCTGTGACTATTAGCTTTCTTATTGGTATTAGGCCTCAATTAGATTTTCAATAGATAGATGATGTGATTATGTATGCTCTGCAGGGGACTTCTCTCCCTGAGACCAAACCTCGCTATATTCCTGGTTTTAGATTCAAGCTTTAATAAAACAGAAACAGTTTTATTGTTTGAGTTACATTTCAGTGTAAGTGTCACGATCACAGGTACAGATCAGAACTCAATAGCACGACTCAGATACAACCAGTTTTTAGCAATGTTCAGTTTATTCAGGTCTGGGACAGGCAGGGTCAGAACCAGGAAATCCGTCAGACAGGCAACCAAAACCAGACAGGGAGCAGGCAGGAACTCGAGATCCGAATATAGGCACGCAGGGGTCAAAACCGGGCAGGACAAGAATCTAGGATAGAGAGTAACAAACACTGGAGAGTAGGGGTGTAACGGTTCACAGAAGTCACGGTTCGGTTCGTACCTCGGTTTGGGGGTCACGGTTCGGTACGGGTTCGGTACAACAAGAAAAAGAAAAAAAAAGTCCCAAATGCATAATTCCAGGTTTGTTGTTATTTATTTTGAACAGTAGTGCAAGTTTCAGTTTAAAAATAAGGAACTCTGAAATGTTCAATAATTAACTGTATTAAACAGTTACAAATAAACCACAAACAGTACCACACACACTCAGATGGCCATAGTATCTATAATGGCTGATGTCAAACTAAAAGATTTCATCAAGCTGTAAAACTAAAAAAAATGTCTTGGAAAATATTACATCATAAATAATAAGAAAGTGTTTCAAGAGCGCATAGTCATTGAAAAACATATGCCAAAAGCTTCCGTTATTTATTTCGCTCTCAAGGCTTTCATGTCTATTGGTTTAAACAGCGGGGATCAGCTGTTGAACTGCTGTTGTCTTTGGCCGGGCTCCAAATCTGGCTGATGCCTTCTGATATGATTTAGCATGTTTGGCGTGTGTTACCATTAGCATACCGCACCGCTATCGAACAACGCCGACACACCGTCCTCGTCCGATCCACCACACGCACACCTCATCGTTATAGTAGCCCACAGGGAACCCAAAATGTTCCCACACAGCTGATTTAAAAGAAGCAGGTGGGTTCTAGCTTCTGTGTGTTATCTGAAATCGCCATACTAACTTTTCTTCTTCTTGTATTTTGTTGGTTTTGTTGTTGTGTTTTGTTGTTGTTCTTCATTTGTTGTTTAAGGGCAGCTGGCAAACAGCTTTTAGGCGCAATACCGCCCCCTGGATTATATATAGTGTAATACTGCCCTGAATGAAAGACTTTTTTCCCACTCGTAAAAAAAAGGCGTATTCGTCGTGTGACTGCATGTGCCGAACCGTGATGTCCGAACCGTGACGGTACGGGGCGAATACCGTTACACCCCTACTGGAGAGCTTGACAGAAAAGACAAGACAATCTGGCAAAGGACAAGAGATAGTGAGGTGGTATAAGTACTGTGGAGTAATGAGGGGATGAGTAACAGGTGAGGGGAAGGACTGGGTACACCAGGTGAGGGAAGTGATCTGATTACAAGAGCCTGGAGAAAGGCGGGATCTGAAATGAAAGGAGAGTTAACATGAGCCAAACCAAACAAACAACAATAAATGTGTCTAACTTGTGACAGTAAGGTGGGCAAGTGAGTCATGGACCGTCTGCTGATTATGATAATAAACACTGACTTTTGAGGAAACTTTTATCAAGATTATTATCTTTTCCTTTTCTGTGTTCCGTAGTCGTAGTGTGTAGCTCAATCTTTCACTTCAGTGTGTTACTGGTTTGTTAAGTTCTGTACAAAGCTAGGCTTATGTAAGCATTGTTTGCTGCACTGTAGTTTCATGCTCTTTCACTATCTTTAAATAATATATAATATATCAAGCAGAAAAACTCAAACTAATGACACAGTACGCTCAGAAGGGCTTGGGGTTTCTGTGTTAAATATTGTTCTGTAAATGTGCTGACCACTTTTAGCCGTCTGCTGGCGTGTTAACACTTTGCATGTGTATTTAACTAATGTAGAGCAGAAAACAGGACAACGTCCTTTGGAATATTCACAGCAATGCTGTATATAAATAGTCCTGTTTCTCTAATTAGCGCTGGCTTTCTGCACTATCCAACTCTGATCTAAACCCAGGTGACTCCTCGGTGTGTATTGATGCCGGTTTTCCTAGCTGACAATATACAAATTGTAAATAAGACTTTTTTCCCTAATCCATCAAGGTGAGCTCGTTGTCTCAGCTTGTAGTATTTGTGCTCAGCTAGGTTGAGCATGTCTCAAAGCAACCTCTGTTTATATATAAGATGCATTTTTCTAAATATCAGACTATCATAGTGTAAAGCCTGTGAGTTCAACGATGTTTAAGAAGGAGGGCAGTCAAAATGAACATGTTAACGCAAGCAATTCATGTGGCAAGAGAAGGCAAAGAAAGCGGACAAATCAGCACAAGCTGCATGTCGCGCACTGACTGGAGACCAGAAGAACCATTTGTTCTTAGGTGGGGTAAAAACGGAGAAACGGCATTTTGTCCAATTACGTTGTGCTACGTTACAGAGGAGTGTGAGATAGGGGCCAGGGTCAGCACATTAGAAACAAATAGTGCCGCAGTATGATAGTGACAGAGATAATATGCTCTGTGTAGCACACATCATACAGAGGGGAATCACAGCGGCTCTCTGTGACAGAGGCCATGTCCATGCTTTAGCTAATTGTCGGACTTCAGGCCAATCATTTGGTTGTAATCAAAATCATGTTATAGTAATGTAAAAAAAACCTCTCTGATGTCTTCTGAGTCATGGGCACATTGTGGTTATCCACAATGTGCCCATAACTTAGGTCAGCTCCTATAAATACCTGAGACTCCACGGTGATAGTGCACCATGCTGTAACGGAGCGTCCACACTACAGCTTAAAAAAAAGCTTGGAGCTGGGCGTGTCTGAAGCTTGGGGATTTTATTCGAGCAACGCGACCAACAACCAATCACATGAATCTCCCGCCCCCGACATACAAAGCAAAAAAACCCGGGGATTTTATGCAAGCAATATATATATATATATATACAGGGGCGGACCTAGCACATTTGGTGCCCTAGGCGAGCTTCACCACTGCGCCCCCCCCCCCCCCCAAAAAAAATCAAAACATCTTAACAGTTATACAGTAAAGTACTGCACCTTTATTTATTACAAGCAAGAACAAGAGCTAAGAATAAATGTAAAGTTCACACTAAAGAATTAAAACAAACAACTTAGCTAACAAACAATAATAATAATAATAATAATAACAAACAATAAAAGAATGTGCACATTTGCTTTCAAAGAAAATTAAGAAGAAATGTCAAATAATCAATATATAATATGCTAAATAAATAACAAATTAAGAACTATTTACATTCCACTCCCTATCATCACACAAGGTTAGCCTACATATTAGCTCCTACTGGTTTCCATTTACAGTGCAATCCTTCTGGCCTTCCTCGCTGCAAAGTCATCAATCACATCATCATATGAAATCTGACCACCAACCTCATGGTTAATACCGATTACAGCCAGACCACTGAGGCGTTCTTGAGCCATGGTTGACCTCAGGTATGTTTTCAAGAGTTTTAATTTGGAAAAACTCCTCTCGGCTGAAGCTACTGTTACTGGTAGCGTTGCACTGATCCGCAGAGCAATACACAAGTTGGGATATATTTCGGTGAGCTGCTTTGTGTGTATGAATTTCAACAACTCAAGAGTTGTCATGCTCTTTGATGGCAAGTCAGGTAAATGTTCCAACTCCTGAGCCAGCTCCTTCCCATCCAAATCAGATTGCCCTCCATGGCTTAAGGTGTGTGCAAGTGCCTCTGCTTGCTTCATCAGCTCTTGGTGTGGCAGGTCTGGGACGTTGTACAGAATGCCAAACTTGTCTTGCACATGTTTAAGAGTGGTAAACCTCTCCTTTTGTGCTGACACTGCAGCATCCACCACCACGTTAAAGAAGGTTAGCTCCAGATTTTGCAAGGCATCCCTCAATGGCTCATCAGGAGACTCATATGAGAAGTGCCTCTTTGTTGACTTCAGCCGCTTTTGCACAAGGACTGCGTCCACATTCATGTCTTCACACATGTCCTTGGCTGATGTTTGTGCAGCCACAAAGCCTGTGGCTCTGTTGGATTCGAGAGCTTTTTCAGTCTTTTTCAGTAGACTTACTGCTACATCCACTTGCATTGTTTGGGACTGCAGGAGTTTGCTCACCTGCTGAATTTGACTTAGCATGTCATACCAGACCACTGTGCACAGTGCAAAGCGGAATGACCCGACTTCTTCTGCCAGAGACTGGGCTTCAATCCTGATGATTGGGTCTTTGGCCTGGTTTCTCACCTCAAGCAGTGCCTCTCTCACAGCTGCGGCTTCATATCGCAGAGGCTCCACAGCTTTCACTCTGCTCTCCCATCTGGTTTCTGACCACATTTTGAGTGAAAGGTTGACATGTTTCTTGAGGATGGCCCATCTCTGTGTAGAGGCAGAAAACAGGCAGTATAGCTTCTGCACAATGCCAAAAAATGATATGGCATCTTTGGAGCTTTTGGCAGCATCAGCAACGACCAAATTGAGTGTATGTGCCCCACAAGGCACAAATAAAGCTCTTGGGTTCAACTGCAGTAGCCTGGCCTGTACTCCCTTGTTCTTCCCTTTCATATTTGCGCCGTTGTCATATGACTGTCCTCTGCAGTCATCAAAGGCAATCTGCAACTCCTTCAGCCTCTTCAAAATCAGGGCGGACAAACTTTCACCAGTGGACTCCTCTGCTACCTCTTCTTCCAGTGTCACAATTCTGATGACTACTGACAGCTGTTCAGTGTGGCTAACATCCGGGGTGCAATCTAAAATGAGGGAAAAGTACTTGCATTTCTTTATTTCTTGCACTATTGTTGATAGAATCTTTCCACTGATGCATTCAATCAACTCATTCTGAATGGTTTTGCCCAAGTAGCTGTGGTGGGATGTTTGACTTTTAATCTTGTGGATGTGGTCTTTCATCACTGGGTCAAACTGCGCTAAAAGCTCAACCTCTTTCAAAAAGTTTCCATTTGAAGGAGAGTGGAGTATTTCTGTCTTTCCTCTCAATGCCATATTTCGCCCTGCCAGAGACTGTACAATAGCAACCAGTCGTGTCAGCACTGCTCTCCACTGACTCTTCTCTGCCTCAAGGAGGGCCTGCTCTTGTTTGTCTATTGTTGTACCTTGTTTTAATCGAACTGCCAATTCTTTCCATGACGCCAAATTGTTCAGGTGTTCCGGACTATTTTCATGGCTGGTCAAAGCAGCACTTGCATTTTTCCAATCCGACAGTCCTGCATTTGTTAAATGAATTTGTTTTGGAGAGAAAAGTTGACAACAAAAACAAAAAAGACTGTTCTTCTTTTTTGAATATGTCACCCAACTTCTTTTGATCCTTTCTCCATTTACTAAGGTCCTGCTGAAGTACTGGTGGTGGCAACTTCTCCCATCATCTCTCCTTGGGAAAATGAAATCAGGTGTTATCTGATATGGTCCTCTGCGAACAAACTCTGTTCTCATTGTGTCTGTGAGATGTGAAGGGCAATCAGCAGGATCGGTTGGTAGTGGATCGTCTGTCTTTGCTGCATCTGGAGGGCATGTGAAGCACATTTTCTCACCTCATATCCACAATATCTTCACACACACACACACACACACACACACACACACACACACACACACACACACACACACACACACACACACACACACACACACACACACACACACACACACACACACACACACACACACACACACACTTACATTCACCAGGCACACACCTGAGAAGAGTGTATGGGTGGAATCTGTGGTGCAATCAGGATGAGATGCAGCAGGCTGTTCTGACGTTCCTTGCAGTGGTTCTGGGCCTATACATATATAGAGAACACACAAGAGCAAATATATTGGCTGGATTAGAAATGGCACGACAGTCATTTTTACATTCAATTATTTATCATCACATCAGGACCATCTATTGACGTATTGTACTCACCAGAACAAACAGGCACAGTGGTCAGTGGCAGGGTGGAATCAGTGGTCATCTCATCAGGATGAGCAGCTTGCTGTTCTGACGTTCCTTCATGTGGTTCTAGGTCTATAAATATAGAAAGAACACACAAGAGAAAATATATTGACTGGATTTCACATTAAATTATTTATCATCAGGAACATCTATTGACACATTGCACTCACCTGAGGAAGCCGGCACAGCTGAGGTGCATGGCTGTTCCTTGTCAACTGATTCAACAGGTGGTTCCAGATATTTTAAAAGTTAATCTAAAATGATACAACATTTGTATTATCAACATTGAATAATTTCCATTTGTTAAATGTAGCTATTATTTAGTTAATAAGCATTTGGACAGCCTGACAGGTCTGATTCAACTAATCAAGAGCTATGCCTATCTTATTAGAACAGTTGAATCAGGTGTGTTAGTTCTGGGTTGGAACGAAAACATTCAACAGGACTGGAGTTGAGAACCCCTGAGCTAGTTAGCTAACGTTAGCGCACATTATGACAGGGTTTGACTCGGATAGTCAATGTGCTTTCTGAGGTAAACTTAACGTTAGCTAACGTTACCAACTAACTAACATTCCACCACACTGGCTAGCTCGCTACACCAAAACTAACATTGTTATTATTACTAATATTTCTATTTCATGACACAACGGAAATAGCCTTATGACAGTTTTGACTGAATGGCAATAACAAACGCTGGCTAGCTAACGTTGGCTTGGCTAACTAGCAAGATTACATGATCCATTCGCTAATGTTGACAATACAATCAAAATTGCATACCTTTCACCTTGGCACGTTTCTCTTCTTCTTCTTTTCTTCTTTTTTTATACTGCGCCCCGGATGGCTTTTGCCTCTTCATAGTTCTCTAACGTTAGTCTTTCTTTCCTCAATGCTCAATTTTATAAACACTTGACCGATACCCATCAATGCACAGCGCTCTAGCATGTTCTGACTGTGAACACCTAAAGCAGAGGCTCTTAGACCGACCGTTTTAGATTTTTGGCTCATTTCCCCCTATGTTAGAATTGTTTTTGTATGTAAGAATAATGGTTGCAGATATAGAGGGGGGCGCAAAAACTACGCCAAGCAAAAAAAAAAAAAATATATATATATATTTATTTGTGCAATTTTTGGCACCCCCCCTCTGGGTGGCGCTCTAGGCAACCGCCTGTATCGCCTGTAGGAAGCTCCGCCCCTGTATATATATATATAAACTCCCCAAACAGGCGAAAACCTACCAGTTTCACCCACTGTCTCTGCCACCTCCCTCCATGACTGGTTCTTCCGGTTTGTATCCCGGTAGGTGAAGAGGGTCTGGTCATACAAAACCGGGTGATTTGCTACGGCGATAATTAGTTTCTCCTCCATCTTTTTTTGAAATATAGAAATGAACGGCGGGATATCTCTCCCAGCTTAGACGCGGTTTGATTGGCTAGGGCAGGAGTCTGCAATCTTTTTGACCAAAAGAGCCATTTCGCTCCTTTTTCCCAAAAAATGTTTTGTCTGGAGCCGCAAAACATATTTCATAGTTTTTTATTGTTATATCAGACAAATACTACAGTTTTTTGCATTTATTAGGCTATTTATTACATGATATAAAACTGTTAACCTCTAATAAGAAACAAAGAACTTTTATAAGGAGAATTAAAAATAATACACAGGCCTACTTTAAAATAAATTAAACACAGCACTTAGGGAGTCCTCTGCACATTTGAAGGGGAACAAATATTATTAAATGGGCCCACTTTGTAATAAATAAAACATATATCTGCACCCTAACAAGAGTTAAAGGTAAGAATGGAGAAACCAGCTCGAGTGCGCTAGAATTTGAAAATACACAACCGGAAAAAAATATGCCTCTTCCTTCAGAATTTCTTACAGAGTCCCTCCTCCAACACACACGAACACGCACATGACCAATGAAGGCACGATATAAGTTTGTGCACAGATGGAAGGCTGACAGGCAGGTAGGCCATCCAGTTATTTTAGCCGGGCCGGCTCAGATGATTGGTCGTGCTTTTTACAGCGCTACGGCTTCCAGAGATTAATTTTTGTATGTATTTATTGTCAACGCATTTAATATATTCATTGCTATCGGGCCGTTAAGAGCATTCCATGGAATATAACAAAAAGTGTTTTTCTGAAATGAATTACATACCCCATGTTACGCTCCTCGTAAAGAGACTCAAAACTTGAACCCGCTATGCAAGAACACTTGGGACGGAGACTTAGGTGTAGTGTCAAAAAAACTGGATTTATTTACGTTCCTCAAAAAACAGGCAGGAGACAAAGTAAACTCTCAACAGAGTGGGAAGAACGTGGAGCAGGGATGAGACGGAGGTTGGGCTGGACGTGGCAGGCAGGACGGAATGGAATATGGAGTATCTGGAACAGGCACAAAACAGAACAGGATTAGTATATGAAAAATCCAACTGGAAGAGTAAACAAAAAGACTAGCAATACTAGTCAGCCGGAACTGGAGTTTACCACTGTGAGTATACGAAGAACTGGCGAAGTCTGATGATCGAACCGGAGTTTTAAGCAGCAGCAGGTGAGTAGTGGTAATCAGTGATGATGAGAAACAGGAGTGGAGGTGAGTTGGCGGAAAACAGAAAGTAGGTCAACCACGCCCAGCCAGGAAGACAGACAAACAGATAGACAAACAAACAGAAAAAAGGAGAAGGAGATACTGCAATTCCTCACAGTACCCCCCCCCTCAATGGGAGCCACCTGGCGACCACCAGGCTTGTTTGGATGAGCCCTGTGAAAGGCCCTCACCATGATTGGGTCCAGGATACGGGAACGAGGAACCCAGCATCGCTCCTCGAGGCCATAACCCTCCCAGTCCACCAGATACTGGAAACCCCTGCCCCGACGTCTGACGTCCAAAAGACGGTGCACCGTATAAGCAGGGTGATTGTCGATGATACGGGCAGGAGGAGGGGGTAAGGCCGGAGGGCTCAATTCACTGGTGTGAACCGGCTTAATCTGAGACACGTGGAAAGTGGGGTGAATTCTCAGAGCTCTGGGAAGCTTCAACCGGACTGCGGAAGGGTTAATGATCCTTAGGATGGGAAAAGGACCAATGAAGCGTGGGGAAAGCTTCTTGGACTCAGAGATGAGAGGAATGTTGCGGGAGGACAACCAGACTGACTGGCCTGGGACGTATAGAGGAGCTGCCTTTCTGTGACGGTTGGCTGATCGCTGGTTCCGTGCCGAAGTCTGGAGAAGGGCAGATCGTGTATCTCTCCAGAATTTTCTGACAGCGACGCTGACAGCGACATGCTGCTGGACTGAGGGCACTGCCAAGTCTCGCTCCTCTTCGGGGAACAGGGGCGGCTGGTACCCCAATGAAGCCTCAAAGGGGGAGAGACCAGTAGCGGAGCAGGTAAGAGCGTTGTGGGAGTACTCAACCCAGGAGAGATGAGAGCTCCAAGTAGAGGGGTTTCGGTCGGTGATGCAGCGGAGAGCTGACTCCAGGTCCTGATTAGTTCGTTCTGTTTGGCCGTTTGATTGGGGGTGATATCCAGAAGTCAGGCTGACTGAGGCTCCCAGGGATTGACAAAACTCCCTCCAAACTCGAGAGGTGAACTGGGGACCACGGTCTGAGACAATGTCGGCAGGGATACCATGTAACCGGAAAACATGTTCTGTGAGGAGTTGGGAGGTCTCCAGGGCTGACGGGAGTTTTGGAAGAGCAACGAAGTGAGCTGACTTGGAAAACCGGTCTACTACAGTGAGGATTGTGGTGTTGCCCTGGGAGGGGGGCAGGCCGGTAACAAAATCCAGTGCGATGTGTGACCAGGGACGACTAGGGATAGGAAGGGGCTGGAGCAACCCTGCAGGAGACTGGTGGGAGGACTTACTCCTAGCACACGTGGGACAGGCAGAAACGTACTCCAGAGTGTCCCTGTTGATCGTTGGCCACCAGAAATGTCTCTTCAGGAAAGAAAGAGTGTGGTTTACTCCGGGATGGATTGAGAACCGGGAATTGTGGACCCACTGTAGAACCTTGGAGCGGGCAGCATCAGGAACAAACCGACGGTTCGGAGGACCATTGCCTGGATCTGGTTGCTCTCTCAATGCCTCCAGGATGGTGTTATTAATCTCCCAAGAGAGGGCGCCTACTACACAACTCTTGGGAAGGATTGAAGCATCTGGAGGATCAGGAGAGTCAGGAGAGTATAGCCTAGACAGAGCATCGGGCTTTACATTCCTGGAGCCAGGGCGGAAGGTGAGGCAAAATTCGAAGCGACAGAAGAACAGAGCCCATCTGGCCTGTCGGGAATTCAGTCGCTTCGCCGACTGGATGTAGGAGAGATTCTTGTGGTCCGTCCAGACCAGGAAAGGCTGCTTGCTGCCTTCGAGCCAGTGTCTCCACTCCTCTAGTGCCAACTTAACAGCCAGAAGCTCCCTGTTACCAACATCATAATTGCGCTCCGCAGGAGAGAGGCGACGTGAAAAAAAAGCACAGGGATGGAGGATGTTATCAGGACCAGCCATCTGAGACAAAACTGCTCCTACTCCAGTATCAGACGCGTCCACCTCCACAACAAACTGCTTCTCTGTGTCTGGCTGAATAAGGATGGGAGCTGAGGTGAACAAGGACTTGAGTTTGATGAAAGCTCTGTTAGCCTCTGGAGTCCAACAGAATGTCTGTTGACGGAGGTGAGTCTGGAGAGAGGTGCAGCTACTTTACTGAAGTTCCGGATGAAGCGACGGTAAAAGTTGGCAAATCCCAGAAATCTCTGGAGCTCCCTCCTTGCAGTTGGGACTGGCCACTCCACCACTGCCTTGATCTTTCCAGGGTCTGCCTCCACCTTGCCCTGACTGATGATGTAGCCCAGGAAGCTGATCCGGTTCTGGTGGAACTCGCACTTCTCCGCCTTAACATAGAGCTTGTTCTCCAGCAGTCTCTGTAGGACCGTCCGGACATGGTTCTCGTGTTCCTCCTGATTCCTGGAGAAAATCAGGATGTCGTCTAAGTAGACAAAGACAAAGCGGTTAAGGAAGTCACGCAAGACATCATTGATCATAGACTGGAAAACTGCTGGGGCGTTAGTGAGACCAAAAGACATGACCAGATATTCAAAATGGCCCAATGGAGTGTTAAACGCTGTCTTCCATTCATCCCCCTGGCGGATGCGGATCAGATGATAGGTATTTTCGAAGGTCAAGCTTGGTGAACAGGGTTGCCTCTTGGAGAGGTTCAAAAGCTGAGGTGAGAAGGGGTAATGGGTACTTGTTCTTGACCGTGATATTGTTTAACCCCCGAAAGTCTATGCAAGGTCGTAGCGACTTATCCTTCTTGCCTACAAAGAAGAACCCGGCACCCACAGGAGAAGAGGAGGGACGAATAATACCAGCAGCCACAGAGTCCGTGATATAAAGCTCCATAGCCTCCCTCTCAGGACGGGACAGATTGTAGAGGCGGCTGGAGGGTAGAGGAGCTCCAGAGAGCAGATCAATAGGGCAGTCGTAGGGTCGGTGGGAAGGAAGAGAGAGAGCCCTCTCTTTGCTGAAGACCCAACGCAGGTCGTGGTAAGTAGTAGGAACACCAGTCAAATCTACAGATGCATCAGGGCAGACAACAGGATTTGGGGAAACAGAAGTTGAAGGTAGGGCAGAACACAGGCAGTTAGCGAGACAGTGCTGATCCCATTCAATAATACTTCCCTTTGCCCAATCAATGTGTAGGTTGTGAGTACGTAGCCACGGGTAACCCAAAACCAGAGGTGTAGAAGGAGAGGATATTACCTTAAACTGGATAAGTTCACGGTGGTTTCCGGAGGTGATTAAAGTCACAAGGGGTGACTGTGCTGTGACTGAGGAGATGATTTGTCCATTTAGAGCATAGGCAGTTAACGGTTCCTCTAGCGGCTCCAAGCAGAGTCCCAGCTGTTCAGCTAGCTCCTGGTCCAAAAAGCTATCCTCCGCACCAGAATCAATGAGAGCCTGGAGAGGCAATGTCATATAACTAACACAGAGCTTGGCGGAAATAAGAAAACGAGTCAAGGATGGGGTTAGAGATGATTGCTGTGGACTCGTCAGGACCCCCAATCTTACTGACGAGCCTCCTAGTTTGGCCGTACTGGGCAGTTGGGAATGCTATGCCCAGTCTTTCCACAATACAGGCATTGGCCTGCACCTATCCGATGCTGACGCTCCTCCAGAGAAAGTCTAGCACGACCCAGTTGCATGGGCTCCTCCTGAGAAGAGGTGCGCACACTGGACGACGGGGGAAAAGAGGGAGGTCTAGACACCGAGTGAGCAGAGTAGGAAGAAACACTGGGCTTACTGAGTGACACTGGTGAATCCCTCCGTGTTCGCTCAGCTCGGCGCTCCCGCAGACGACCGTCCAAACGAGACACTAAGGAGATCAGCTCTGAGAGATCCGCTGGAACGTCTCGTGCTGCCAATTCGTCCCGAAGCTGGTCCCTTAATCCTCTTAAAAACACCGCCTTGAGAGCCGCCTCGTCCCATCGAGCCTCTGCAGCGAGTGTGTGAAACTCGATGGAGTAATCAGCCACTGTCCGGCTTCCTTGTTGCAGGCTAAGCAGCTTATTCTCGGCGGAGCCAGAGGAGTTGGGATGATCAAAAACAGCTGAGAATCGATCAGAGAAGCCCTCAAAACGTAGAGTGTCAAAATCCACCGAAGAGTTTAAAGCCTCTGCCCAGGTTAAAGCTCTCCCGTGGAGCAAACCGAAAACAAAATGAATCCTCGTTGCTTCAGCAGCAAATGCAACAGGACGCTGGCGAAAAACCTTTTTACATTGGAACAAAAAACCTCTGCATTTCTCCACATCTCCGTGAAATGGCTCAGGATCGGTGATAGGAAAATCCTGGCGAGGAGGGAGCAAAGGGGCTGGACTGGGAGTAGCCTGAAATGCTACCGTCGAGGTAGTGAGAGCGGAGATCTGGCAAGCCAACTCGGAGACATGATGAGCCATGGACCGGTTACTCTCCACCAACGCTCGGATGAGCTTTTCGTGTTCACCCAGGAGGGAGCCCTGACTAGACAGGGCATGAAGGATTGGGGTAGAATCCGCTCCGGATCCTGCGGGGTTCATTCTTGGCCAGTTCTTCTGTTACGCTCCTCGTAAAGAGACTCAAAACTTGAACCCGCTATGCAAGAACACTTGGGACGGAGACTTAGGTGTAGTGTCAAAAAAACTGGATTTATTTACGTTCCTCAAAAAACAGGCAGGAGACAAAGTAAACTCTCAACAGAGTGGGAAGAACGTGGAGCAGGGATGAGACGGAGGTTGGGCTGGACGTGGCAGGCAGGACGGAATGGAATATGGAGTATCTGGAACAGGCACAAAACAGAACAGGATTAGTATATGAAAAATCCAACTGGAAGAGTAAACAAAAAGACTAGCAATACTAGTCAGCCGGAACTGGAGTTTACCACTGTGAGTATACGAAGAACTGCGAAGGCTGATGATCGAACCGGAGTTTTAAGCAGCAGCAGGTGAGTAGTGGTAATCAGTGATGATCAGAAACAGGAGCGGAGGTGAGTTGGCGGAAAACGGAAAGTAGGTCAACCACGCCCAGCCAGGAAGACAGACAAACAGATAGACAAACAAACAGAAAAAAGGAGAAGGAGATACTGCAATTCCTCACACCCCATTGAATTATGACTAACGATCGTCAGCTGTCTTCCTCTCCCTTGTTGTTCCTCGATACGTAAAGGCTGCACCACCGTTGACAACTTCTCTCCACATATCAAACATACCGGTAAACCAGCATCGTTTGCTGTGAAAGCAGATAACTCTGTCCACGCAGAATTAAATCCTGTGTTCCTCCGGTACTTTTCTTTGATGTATCCATAGTTCGCTCATCGAGCCGGGGGTCAGGTTATTCGCCTCCAAGAAAAGGTGCTCGCGCGGGACCGGAGCAAGATGTGACGCATATTTTAGTTAACCTAATTAAAACCGTTTTGTTTTTTATTTATGTGTCACAGTATCACCTCAAAATACAACATACGAAACATTTTCAACCATGCAACAAAATATAAATAGTCCTACAAATACTTTTATTTTATTTCCTTCTTATTTTTGTCTAAGCTCAAGGGAGCCAGAGCAGAGGGCTTAAAGGGCCGCATGCGGCCCGTGGGCCGCGGGTTGCCGACCCCTGGGCTAGGGCTTGAGCTGTCAGATTTTCAGAAACGGTATTAGATTGGCTGGCGCTGGCTACTCCGGCGGAGATGGACCACTATGCTACCCACAATTCAGTTCGGTGAAAAGAGAGGCAACGTGATGTCACCCCATTCAAAGTGAATGGGCAGACGCGTTGGAAACCGTTTTTGAAGCTGTCGAAGCTGTAGTGTGGACGGCCCGTAAGGGTCTAAGTTGAAAGTGTCTGAACCAGATTTCAACAGCAGCTTTATTTTTTTCGCAGACTTAGGGCCTACGGAGTAGAGCAAAAGTTTATGCTTTTATTCTGCCACCCAGAGCTCCAGCTATTACCTTCCCGTAGGATATTCAAGGTTCCTAAGAGCAGGCTAAACCATTACAAACACTCATTCCTACCAACATCCATTAAGCTTCTCAACAGACAGCCATAATGTTAGTTTTAATGTTGGCCATGGGGTTTGTGCAATAGGGCGTCAGTGTCAGTATGTTGTCTATGTATACTTTAATGTGCTATCTGTTGTTGGAGCACCACCCAATGGCGGTGGTGGAAGGTTCACCTCTGCTCCGCGAGTCCCTTGATGACTGATGAGCTGGTCAAATTTATAAAAGAAGGAACTCAAAGCACCAGAATAAAGGTTAAACAATAATCTGTTGTAATGGTAAAAGCAACAATACAATACAGAGCACTCTGCAATAGTACAAACTAGAGAGTACTCCGGGCTCAATTCCTACCACCGTGTGATATACGTACCACGACAGCCAGTCAGGAAAAGAGCGCCGAGCATGAGAATATCATAATATTTATACACACAAGTGGGGAGGAGTTGTCTGTTGCTCCTCCCTAGCTATTTGTTATTGGCGATTTCACTTCTGGGCGAGCCCTAGACCGTGAGCTGGTAGGTCTTCATTGGCCAGTTTCACTTCTGGGCGGGACCAATACAGCGAATCAGAGTTCTGGGAAAAAGTATTTTACTTCTGAACAGAGCGTGAGAGCTTCGGAAGTAAACAAGGACAGAGTCAATCTTTATCTTGCACCTGACTTCACTCCTTTACTTTCCCAAGGAAGATTTCACACAAACTATTCCTTTCCAGACAATCAAACATTGTACACAGATATATTGGTGCCTAAGATTATATTGGCCCCAGAAAGAACCTTGAAAAGAATATGTGTGTGTGCTGGTATCTCGGTCAGTGAGTGTAAGTGAGAAGGTTATATATATAGGATTACAGTAAAACAGTTTAAAATAATACATGTTTACTTTAATACAGTTTAGAACAATATCTGTTTACTTTACTGTGTACATGTAGTGTAAGTCATGTGTGAATATGCTGCAAATGTCCTTACAAGGACAATAAAGTGTATCGTATTGTATCTCTCACCAGTCAATTCAATTATTTTAAACTTGTGACATTGATCATTATTGTGAATAACGGGATTATTTTGTTCTTTACAAAAATGTTGTGTTTTCTTTCAGGGAAGAGGCTGGGTTACACATTTGACAACAAGAACTTCCACAATAGTAGTAGTAATGATGCTGTTTCAATCACATTAGTATGCATAAAAAGTGACATGTCGACACGCCCCCAATTATGCAAATGAGCTAAGTCCGTCTCCCATTTGCCAATGAGCTAAGTCCCGCCTCCCATGTCCCGCCTCCCATGTCCCGCCTCCCATTCTTTGATGTCAGATAGGCGTGAAAGGCCCCCCGGCGTGATTCTTTTGTTGTATTGATTAAGATAGTTAAGGTATTTGACCCCTGACCCTGAGAGTGGAGTAATTAGATTAGCCCCAGGCACCCCCTTTGTTGTATAGGTATTTTGATGTATTGATTAAGATAGTTAAGGTATTTGACCCCTGACCCTGAGAGTGGAGTAATTAGACTGCAATTAGATTAGCCCCAGGCACCCCCTTTGTTGTATAGGTATGTTGATGTATTGATTAAGATAGTTAAGGTATTTGACCCTTGCCCCCGAGAGTGGAGTAATTAGACTGCAATTAGATTAGCCCCAGGCACCCCCTTTGTTGTATAGGTCTTTTGATGTATTGATTAAGATAGTTAAGGTATTTGACCCCTGACCCTGAGAGTGGAGTAATTAGATTAGCCCCAGGCAGTCCCTTTGTTGTATAGGTATTTTGATGTATTGAATAAGATAGTCTCTTTGACCCCTGCCCCTCAGAGCCCTTTGTTGTCTAATCTAATTAGCCTTTGATGTTTGCCCTTTGATGTGATGTGTAATTTCACATTGATGAAAGCCTCTGGTGTTAATCTCTGTATAAATGAGCCTCCTAAGGCTATGACCGGTGTATAGAGATATGCTCAAAACTAAATTTAAAAAAGACAGACAATTCAGTTTACCAAGTCAACCGTCTGAAGCGCCAGTCAAGAAACGAATGCAGCATCGGGGGTTCAGAGTACAGCCTCTTTCGGGTCATGTGTGTTGGAGGAGGGGCTCTGTAAGGAAGGTTGAAGGAAGGAGCAGGATTTCTCCCCCGGTTTGACTGCAAAAGACTCTGACTTTTCTCCAATGGGCTCCGCCTACCACTCAACACAACAAGCCCCACCTTTCCTCACCATATCATTTAAAAATGAGAACACTTCAAGGACATTTTAGAGAGCAGCAACCATGGATCTGAGAAAAACCAAGTCTCTCCCCGCGATCTGCAGCCTGGAGCAAACGCCTGGAGGACCTCCATCCTCACCTACAATTTGGACACCAGATCTGGACAGCGCTATGGCTGGCATTGATATTACAGGATGGTTGAACATGTATCAACCTCCATCTACTCTCGACTCTCCAGAGGAATCAACAGCAGTAGGCACTGATTCGCCATGCTTTCCTTGTGCTCCCGAGGGTGATGCTACAGAACGTGCTAGGACATCGGCATTCCTGAATAGGGTAAAAGCAGTTGTAGTTCATCTGTTGGATAGAGTCGTGTACCTTTACAGAAAGGAAAAATGTTACGGATGTCAAGTCGATCACCCCAGTCAGATGCAGCACGAGTGTTTATTCCCTACCGGTGAATACTATCTGGATCGAAACTATGATGAAGTGGTAAAGAGACTGTGGACCGTTCGTTTCATTCCAGCCATTCGGGACGCTCTGCACCAGAACCACCTTCATGTGTCGGAGAGGAGAGTCTTTGGAGCTGCCGAGGCGATTCTGCACAATCTCAGAAGCACCAGACTCTTTGAGGCTAAAATCGAGAAGCTATACGAACAGCTTGTAGAGAACGACGAGACCCAACTGAAGATTACAAGAGCAGCTTGGGCCTTCTGGCAGCATTAGGAAGAGTTTTTATTTATTTTTGATACTTTTTCGTTAAAGTATGTTTTATTTTTATTTTTTATTTTACTTGATATAGTGTGTCCTTCCTTTTATTATTCTCTGCTTGGAGAAATGTTGTATATACATATCAATAAAATGCATTGTAAGAAAAACTGTTGTACTCAATACCTCATCGGGCTGTAACAGGAAACATGTCTGAGAAACGTGTTATGCATAGGGTGTATTACACTCCATCTAATCCAGGGAGTTTAGGAGGTGTGGATAAACTCCATAGAGCTGTACAGAATGAAATGGGTAAACAAGTAAATGTAGAGAAAGTCAGAGAATATTTATCGGAGCAGGATGCATATACTTTGCATAAGCCGGCACGGGTGCATTTTGTAAGAAACAGAGTTTTTGTACTCGGACCGCTACAACAATTTCAAGCAGATCTCTGCGATATGCAGTCGCTGTCTGAATATAATGATGGTTTTAATTATTTGTTAACAGTCGTAGACGTATTTTCGAAAAAAGCCTATGCTCAAGCATTAAAAAAGAAGTCGGGTATTGAGGTTACCAAGGTCTTTGATACCATTTTAACACACAGCGAGATTCCTAAAAAGATACAAACAGACGCAGGGAAAGAGTTCTTTAATAAAGTTTTTCAAAACTTGTTGAAGAAAAGAGGTATTGCACATTATGCAACAGCCAGTGACATGAAGGCATGTGTGGTAGAGAGATGTAACCGTACTCTGAAAACTAAAATGTGGAGGTATTTTACAGCTAAAAACACTCATAGATATATAGACGTCTTACCTGAACTAATTGAAAGTTACAATAATAGTTATCACCGAAGTATTAAAATGACGCCAATGCAGGTGACAAAGGAAAATGCGGCTCAAGTGTTTCGGAACCTGTATACCCCCTCTAGCCAACGTAAAAAAGCTGATGCCAAAATTAACTTTAAGGAGGGCGAACTTGTAAGGATATCCAAATTGAGAGGGATATTTGATAAAAAATATGAGCAGAGTTATACTGACGAACTATTTACGGTGTCTGAAGGCTTACCTCGGCAGCCACCTGTTTACAAGCTCAAAGATTATGATGGAGAAGAGATCAAGGGGACTTTTTATGAGAAAGAGTTACAAAAAGTGAAGATAGCCAATGACAAGGCTTTTCAAGTCGAGAAAATTCTAAAAAGGCGTGTGGTGAGAGGGAAAAAACAAATGTTTGTATCTTGGCATAATTGGCCCGAAAAATTCAACAGCTGGGTTGATGCAGACGAAATCAAAGATGTATAAAAGCAGACAGAATCAACGCTCAGTCCTTCATTACAGCCATGGAGATAAATGAAGGGTTCTACATTACGCTGCCGTCTAAGGCCAGCCTTGATGTATTTCAAAACAATACAAGCTCTAGTTATCAGGTGAACCTGGCACAACCTTTACACTTGGATGGTTCGTGGCAGGTTGCCCTGACAGAAATAGCATACCCACACACCTGGTATAACTTACCTTTGGAGGTAGCATGGTTTGAGTGGATAAAGAAACCAAAACCCCCCGACATGTCCCCGATTAGCAAGTTAAAGCTTCATATATTTAGAGCTGGTTACTATAGTAGCATAACTCAGCTCATGGAGGAACTCGAGTCCTGCTTCAAAAACATTGACTCTGATGTCAGTTTATACTATAGTCCGATTCACAGGAAAATCGAATTTCTAGGAGGGGCCCAATATAGTTTCCGCTTTCCAAAACCCGTCGCTTATATGCTTGGAATACAACCAATGGCTCAAATTTGATGATAAATTAGCAGCCTACCCCGCGGATATAAATGCTGGCTCAACACATCTGTACTGTTATACCAATGTGGTCAGTCATCAGAGGGTTGGTGACGCTTTTGCTCCTCTATTGATAACCGTCGATATAAGAGGATCATTCGGCGATACCGTAACTCAGTATTTTAATCCTGCGTATTACTTACCGGTAACCAAAACGCACATCGAGAATATACAGATAGAGATAAAAAACGATCAGAACAAACCAGTAAAATTCACATACGGAAAGAGTGTAGTGAAACTTCATTTCCGACCCTCAAAAGCAGGACAATCTTTTACAAAACGATGATTGATCACGACCCCCAGCATTTTGTGAGTTATTATGAAAATCAAGCGGGGGGATCGCTGCCGGGTTTTTATGGAGCCCCGGTGATGTACGGGCGAGGCATTGGCTCTATATTTTCGAGATTATTTCGTTTTGTAGCACCCCTGGTGAGAAAAGGGTTCGCCATAGCTAAACCTCATCGGCGGCCAAAAATATTGCATCAGATGTTATCAGTAAGGCTGTACATAAATGTGGCCGCCAGTCAGACCCCGGATCTCAAGAAGGAGCAGGTGGTCTGATGGTTTTGGCCAGAAGGCCCCGGAAGAGACCTCCAGGCAGAAGGATTCCGAGGGGTGTTAAAAAAGGAAAGCACCCTCGGAGAAGGAACGTATTTGGGGGAGATATATTGTAGAGTGTTAAATATGGCTCTTTTACATCACAAATCTGCTGAATGCAGCATGGCAGAGCTGGATTTATTTTCTGCCCCCATGACACAACTTTCTATCGACGAAAAACACTACACAGAGGTCCTTCCGTTGTCTGCCATTACGGAGGACGGACCGATTGAATTTTTTATTCCCGGGGACGGGGATAAATACCTAGATATGAATGACACATTGATACATCTCAGGATCAAAATAACCAACACCGATGGGACTAATCTGGCCGCTGATGCCCCCGTGGCCCTGGTTAATTATCCTCTGAATACAATTTTTAGTCAATGCGACGTTATTCTAGGGGACAGGCTAATTTCTCAATCCAGTTCGACTCATCCTTACAGAGCAGATTGAAACGCTATTGAATTACTCTGATTCTACTTTAAAAACTCAGTTCACTGCCGGCTTATTTTATAAAGACACCGCGGGAGCTATGGACTCTGTAGTGATCGCCAATGGACCAAACAAGGGTTTGGTAAAGAGAACTACATTCACAGCAGAATCTCGAGATTTTCATCTGATGGGAGCTTTACACACGGATATTTTTTTCAGCGAGAGGCTTCTCCTGAACTCTGTAGATTTGAGAATCAAACTCACCAGATCTAGCGATGCCTTTACTCTCATGTGTGCTCATGATTCTACATACCGTCTAAAAATACTGGGGGCTTCACTTTTTATCAAGAAAGCCACCATCTCCCCTGCTGTGCGGTTGGGGCACGCCGCGGCTCTGATGAGAGGTAACGCCCTCTACCCCTTATCACGGGTGAATATCAAAACCTATAGTATCCCCGTGAATTCCAGAATATGCAACCAAGAAAATCTCTTTTTGGGTAATATGCCTAAATACTTAGTTTTGGGTATGGTAAATCACGAAGCCTTCACTGGAAGGAGAACGCTTTCACCTTTTAATTTTCTTCATAATAATATGGAATACATGGCTCTGTGTCAAGATGGTAGGCAGGTACCGGCCAAAGCATTTCAGCCTCAATTTAACCGGGGGTCGTCAGTCAGAGAGTTTTACAACATGTTCACTGCTACAGGGAGACACATGAAAGACTTACCTCTGAGTATTGACAGAGATGATTTCGAACAAGGATACTCATTATTTGTGTTTAATTTAACTGCGGCGGAAGACGCTGAAGCCCTGTCTCCCATTACAAGCGGTAGTTTAAGACTGGAAATGAGATTCAGAGTACCGCTGCCACAGACTACCACTTTAATCGTATATTCTTGTTTTGATTCGATTCTGGAGATTAATTCAAAACGTCAAGTGTTGGTAGATTATTACTAAGAAGACTGCAACATGAATAATCATCAATTGGACAGTCTCCTGCGTCATATGGTGGGGGACTCTTTTGGGGGGGTATGGGTCTCAGACCAGCTCCCCCGAGTAAAACAAATATTTAGATATCCTGTATACATGATTGTAAACACCCACCCATCCCACATGCCCGGAGAACACTGGCTAGCAGTGACTTTGGAGAAAGAGGGAGGGGTTGGAACCTTTTTTGATTATTTCGGATTCCCCCCCGATTTTGATCATTACCCAAAAACCATCTTACATTTTCTAGAAAAACAATGTAAAACTATTTTATACCATAATCGGCAAATTCAGAATGTCATGTCTACAGCCTGTGGTCAACATTGCATTTTGTATCTATGCAAAAGAGCGTCGGGCTTGTCTTACGAAAATGTGTTATCTCTATATCGAGATGATGTGATAAAAAATTATGCTGCCGTTACTAATTTTGTGAGAAAATACCAACGGTGTGAGAGACGCCATAAAGACACTCATTTTAACCACAGTGTTTGTTCTCTACAAATGTTTAAAGATTGTTATAAAATGTAGAAAATAAAAAAGGTCTGAAGACAAAATTAATTCAGATGACTCTGTCTTTATTAGGAGAATAAAATATAATACAACTTTAGGGGGTAATTTGTAACCAGCTAGGACTTAATATTCTGTCTTTCCTTATCCTTTTCTTCTTAAGCGGGGCACTCAAAGGTTCTTTTGAGGGGCCTAGGGTTCCTGCCACCTCCCAGCTGAGGATCGGAGGAGATGACTTATTATTTCCTCTTCTTTTTCTGAGCATATTTTCTCCATATGGTTCGCCCTCTTTGATTATACGATATTGTTCACGAGCGTGCATGTTTTGAAAGGCTGTTAAAGGAATGTTGAGCTCATTCAGACTATTTAAAAAAAACCGCCAGCCTTTAGGCTCCCGGGCATTTGTTTTATACGAACAGGATAAATGTTTTAATAAATCTAACATGTGTGAACCTTTTACAACTATCCCCTTTTCTACAAATTCCCCCGCTGGTGTCCATCCAGCTGTACTCGTGATTAATTTACTCATAATGTACTCGGCATTCTTACGGCTGCGCGTAGGGAGATTATGAAGTACCTCGTTCTTTATTTTATCATCGGACGTGCCATCCTTTTCTTCTCCTTTTACCAACCCCGTGTCTTCAGGTAGAGTTAAAGTAATATGTCGTTCCTCCTCCCCGTCTTGTTTGAGTAAGGCGAGATATCTCTGTAGCAAGGTGTTGTATTTTTAAATTTTTTCATAAGGGGGTAATCCTGTTTCATTTAGCACTGCTCTAATTTTTTCATCCAGAACATCTTCGGCAGTGCGTCTCATTGATTCCATACTATGGGGTTTAGTTACACCAGTCTGATTGAGCTGATTAAACTGATAAGGTGATAACAAAAACATCTTTTGACTCATGAGCAAGTCCTCCTAAAAGCTGCCCTAAAATAGGGATAATAGCTCCGAGCAGAGGCAAAAGAAAATCTCCAGATTTCTTTCTTAAGGCATTGAATTTAGTTTTTAAGTTGTTCTTTTTATTGGCCAAGAGTTTGAAAAATGTCTTATTCTTTTTGAGCTTCTTATACTGACCGCTAGACAGGGGGATGTTACCTTTTAAAATATTTAAAGACAGCTCACAGAGTGATTGAAGAAAATCCGGGGAGCAGTTATTGAGAATATCCTTGCGCTTCGACGGCTTGGCTTTACACAAGGCCTTCAGCAGAGGCATGTTTCTTTTTAAACGGGCTGACATACTGTTTGTCAAGTTTTCGTTTTTGGTACATAAACAACTGGCCACTAATTAGGTAGTGCCCCCGACCTAAGTCTGTAGATGTCTGGACAGCTGGGGGTCATGTCTACGATTAAATAGCCGTGAGGTTCGTTGGTAGCGTCCTCAAAACTTTGTAGGAAAAATGATTTATTACCCGGGTGTATTTGATGAGCAAGTATGTTCATCTGTAATCTGTCTCTGGGGTTTTTAAACAAAACCATGTAATTAGTATTCAAACTAATGGTACTGTTTTTCCGCTGATGAAAAACATTTTGAGTAAGCATCATAACGCTCATATTTCTATGATGACGGTACTGGGTGAAAAGTCTGACTACTTCAGGATGCTCCGAGGCCTGAAATATAACATCGTCCAATATAATCAAATGACTCTGTGTAGGAGGAAATAGGATTTCGTCCTGAAATGATTCAGGCAAATCTTTGATGAACTTTATATTTTTATTCTTTTCCTGCAGTTCGGCATACATGGGCTGGAAAGAAGTATAAATCCATACAATATTCTGAGGCTGTACATCCATTACATGAATACAATTTTGCAATACATTCTTGACAAAAAATGTTTTACCACACCCGCTGGGGCCCACTACTAAACAGGAAAAAGGAACTCGTAGTCTGGGCTCAAAATCAATTTGACGGGGTGAAAACATTTTGTCTCTTCTTATTATTTCTCAATACCCAAAAGGTAAAATATTTCCTCCGTCTAGCAGACGTCTCTTATCAAACACAACTCGGAACTTTTTGATGAATGACACATTTCTCAAAACGAAACCCTTCTTATTACGTACAATATTGTGTTGCGGAGTCACAATTACCCTCCCCCTCTCAGAGTTTTGGACGTAACCCTCTACCACAGGGGTGGCCAACCAGTCAGAGGTTAAGAGCCACATTTGTTCTCTGTTACTGCAAAGAGCCACATCAAACACACAGTCACTGATACCGCTTGTTTCAGTTTTTTGTTTTCTGGAGACAAGATTTCAACCACGTCACTGATGCATTTTTGTGGCATTGGGATATATATTTTAATGCATCAGTGTTTCTTAGGGTCACAAACACTAAACTCACAACTTAAGATGAAAGCATTTAGTTTATTTAATAAAAGAGCACATGTTCAATGTGAAAAGTGACAGTAGTCATAGATTATTTGCAATTTAGTGCTACATATATATTTAAAAAAATAAAAGAATATATATATTATTATTTTTTTAAACACCTTGAATTTCAGGGGAGGCGCGGGGCTCAGGGGGGTCCAAGACAATGGTAGGGGAAACACTGGATAGTGTTTAATCAACGGTAGGTTCCCCCCCTCAAAGGTGATTGGTTCACTGCATTGCAGGTATTATTGTGATTGGCTCTTGGGCCACATCAAAATTAGACGCGCTGTCATCCTCTCATACTGACACCTGACACCACACACACGTAGGGAGAGCCGGGACGAAAGTAACACGGGACGAAAGTAACGGAGCGATTTTATCCGAGCCCAAACAACTTTGACCGGCCAAATTACGTCAGAATTATCAGCATTCAATACTTAACAGACCTACTAAATATCAGGTTTAACTGTCAGGAGTAGTGTTGTCACGATACCAACATTTTGGTTTCGATACCAAGTCAAGAATTGCGATTCCGATTCTATTTCGATACTTTTCTTAAAGAGGGAAACAGTCTTAAATGTAATTATTGTGCTTTATTTCACACCAGAACCATAACCATAACACAAACTTTTAAACAATGAGAACAATAAATAAAATAAATGACAAGAATTCGTATTAAATAAAATTAATAAATGTCTCACAGACAGGCCTCGTGGTGTCCGTAGGCTTGCCCTCACTGTCAGAGATATCGCTCAAATACTTCCAAATTTCGCTTCTGGCGTCTTTTTTGTCAACAAGCCGAGGCGCAGCGGCAGTTGCACTCCCACTTGCAGCCATGCTTCTCGTTTTCTCACATGCTCTGGCAGCTAGCGCGTGCACGAGAGAAGGGAGGGACTTAGAGCGTGCTTGAGAGGGGCGGGACTGCAGGCAGGACTGCAGTGCAGGGAGTGGAAGCAGAGCGCTGAACACACACGGCTCTTATTAAAACGGCGCTTTCTCACCGGAGTACTTTCCCCCGTCATTCTTAAAGTACCGATACAAATGAAACGGAGGAATCGTAACGTTTTTAACGGCAGAGTATCGCGGCATACCTTTCAAGTATCGGTACACCGTGCAACACTAGTCAGGAGTCAGTGTCTCTCCCCCAAACTCACACATATAACATTCGATATGAACTGAAGAGCCGCATGAAACTAGGCGAAGAGCCGCATGCGGCTCGAGAGCCGCGGGTTGGCCACCCCTGCTCTACCAGATCTGTCAGACTGTCAAAGTTCACTCGTTCGCAATATTCGTGCGTTTGTGTGATGCCTTTCACACGCATCACAACCTTTTTTTGATTTTTGGTTTGATAAGCATAACTTTTAGGGCCTGCCGAAACAAATTCTTCAATCGTGTCGCCCCCCAACTCATCTGTCAGATCACCTAGATAAACCCCCATGGGGAGTGGAGTTTCACCCTGTCTTGTCACATAGATTATGCTATCTGTGTCAAAGTAGAAGACTCTGTGTTGTAATTTCTCCAATTCACTGTACAGTTTCAGCCTGGCATCTGCAGTGGTAAATGCGGCAATGAATATGTTATCTACCTTGTTGGGAGGAGAGTAGCATGTTTCACCGTAGCACCACTGAACAAGAGCCGTTCTGTCGTTGAGGAATGAGAAATACTTAACCTTATGTTTAGATGAAAACAAGAGGTGAAGAAATTCTTCTGTTTTGGTCACAATCTTAGTCTGAGTCAGGTTGTTTCTCTGGGCAAATTTACCCCAGAAACTGTTGAGACATAGTTTTGCCACTTGTCTTTTGGCTGGATTTGATTTGATTTGATCTGCATCCAGCAAGATACCCTGTTTAGCGTGATAGTCTGCTACATACTTTTGTCTGCTCTCATCATCTGTGGCCTCTGAGGGGTAACCTGATGCTTCTTGTTTACCCTTCAAAAATTTGTGTATATAGTCTACAAAAATGCTGTCACTTTTCTTCTCAAAATGCCACACCTCTGTGATCCGAGTCATCTTGTACCCCAGGTCCAGGGCTTTGGTGAATTCTGTGGTTAATGCTCTTTCCTCCTTGCTATGCATGCAGGGGCCCTGTTGGTTGTTAAGCTCTGCGCATGTACGGCATAGGGTGAACACTAGCTTACCCCCTGCAGTTCGGTAGGGCAGGACAGGAAAGTAAAGTCCTCGGGGCGGGTCCACTGTAGCTCTGATTAACCCAAAATAACTGCGAGGGTCTTTGAAGTCTCGGAATATGATCTGGGGGTGTCCAAGTGGGTATAAGCCTGTGCAGTTGACATATAGATACAAGGATGTGAAATCACAATAATGAACCAATTCATCTGCAGCTGACGTGTGCCTCAACTTTACAGCACAAGTCCTTCCTCCGTAAAGAGAATCGCGGGGGGTCAATGGTTCCGGTGCTTTGTACTCCCTGAGGAAAGCCTGTAAATCTTGGTTGGTTTTTTTCATCTCAACCCAGGTATGTTCACGCATGACAATCACTTTGGCCCCGTGAACAGACTGTAGCTCATGCAGCTTTTCCTCACTAGCAGCATTGAGCCGCTCAAATGTATCACCTGTCAAGGGGTTTTTCTCGTGTCCCTTGTAACAAGATGGACAGCCGTGATAGAAACAGCCAAGAAATTCCCAAACAATCTTGGTCCCTGCTACTTCGGCAAAACCATCCACGACAAAACGCCCCACTCATTTTTCTCCTTTGTTCAACGCATGTTGAATAAATACACCTTCTGTTTGAGCTCACCACTCCAGCCATTGTACACCTACATCTGAGTACGTCTTGTTTTCACGGCGATAGTCGTCGGGCGGGGGTATTGCCAGGGTTTTAGGCGGTAGAAAGTTGGTGGTAAAAACTTTCATACACGCAGAAGCTATGGTCGCGCGGCTAAAAGGATCTACTCCAGTCTCTGTTAGGAACCCTTTTCGAAATAAAGTGGCCCCCTGGGCAAGAATGTCCACATCGTTTTTACAGTAAAGCAATGCCTGCTTTCGAAAATCAAAAGTGCCAGTGCATACCGTCTCATACCAAGTGAAAAAGTCACTTTTTTCATCAGTTCTCATTCGTTCAATCCCATAGTAGTGGGCTGAAGGATAAGGGCCTATATATTTCAAATTGGCCTTAGAGCTGAAACCGTGGGGAAAGTACCCCTTGATTTTATCTTCAAATCCCAAAGCTTTAGGCATTGCTGCTAAGCGCATCGAGAGATAAGACAATGAGTCTATGTACTTTTGTCCGAAATCCTGGTCAGTAAAAGAGATCACTTTACTTCCCTGCATTATCAAAGAGGGTTTTAATCCCTGCTCTATCATGGCATTGATAATGAGATAGCTGTCAAAACCCTTGGCATTGTGAGCGATGAAGGTTGCATTTTTTAACTTTGGACGTCTAAAGTGTGCCAGAAACTGCAGTGCACAGTCGGTTCCCTCCGCGACCCAAATTTCACCCGCAAGGGTTTTTGTGCACACCATGAAGGGGACATGTCCACCATCTGCCCCCACAGCCATTGTTTCAAAATCATAAAACACAATGTTGTCATTGTGTTCTGTCTCTTTGGGCAGCACTCCGATGTAACACAGATGTTTTTCAGCATCGGTTGTAGAAGCAGAGGGTAATTTTTCCCCGCATGTCTTACATTTTTTCACCGCACACTTGTGTGTTTTAGCTACACTACTCTTGGGAGTGTAGTATGAAAGTTGATAATCTACACACTTTGTGTAAATCACAGTTACTGGCAATGTCTGATGATCTCTGTGTCTGTTTTTTATGTCGAGAGTGACAGCCGACTGTACGTTTTGTTACAGTCTTTACAAAAGATGGGTTTAAACTCATCCAGAGTACATGAGGGGTCAAGACCGACATAACAATGGCCGGTACAGGAGTGATGCCATTGAGAGCTGTAGCCTGTGTAACAATGTTCACAGACAAATGGAGAGCCTAAAAAACCCCTCAAGTTTTTAACTCCATAGTAAAGGTTATTGAAGAGAAACAAAAACACAGTTTTGTCTCGTTTGGGAAGGTCTGTCTGGAATTTACAGTGAGTACGTTCTTCATTGCCTCTGTAAAATACCACCATTTTGCAATTTAAACTCTCTTCGAATTTAGCAATGTCGTTGAATGTCACAGCTGTCTGATCTGTCAAACCCACCCTCCTTTGAATCTCTTTGCCACGTTCAAAACCTTCGTTATCAGTGAGGTTGTCATGCAACAACAGTGCTAAATTAATAGCAAAACACAGCTGGTTGGAAGGGTTCTGTACAACGTAAAGAAAACGCCTCTTCTTTTTAACAATCTCATTGTCCAACATTTTATCAGCCAATCTTTTAGCACCACCACGGGTACCGCCACGGGGGGATTGTACAATTTGCACCACTAACTCAAGGTTGCCGTCTGCCATTATCTCCAAATTTGACTGCACTGCATTGAATAGGGCCTCTTCAAAATCATTCAGACTGTCATCACCATTTACATTTAAAATGGCTGACACATTAGCCTGTAGCTGTTCCCCACGGAGCTCAATCTGAACAATATCTTCCCTCTGCCAGTGAAAAAGCCTTATTTACCATATCCTGTACATTGTTCATCAGAACCCCATAATAGGCTGTAAAGTCTGCTTCCTCGTTAGGAGGAGTTAGGACTAGAGACTGACGCAATTCTGTGTTATTGAATACAGGTCGAGACAAAACACTCGGTCTGGCATTTCGATTAGCCCCCCCTCCGTGTTGTAACGAGGGTCCTGCGGCTTCTGAAGCATTCTGTTCAAAATGTCTACCACCACCACTTTGCCTGGAGCAAACTGATAATTCAGAGTAACCCCTGCTGGCATTAACACATTCACCATTCTGGACTGCGGAAACTGATGACTCGACTATGGCTGAAGCTATGCTACTTACTCCATGCAGTTGGCGCACTCCATCTGCGAGCTGATTTAAAAGCCCAAGACCCGGATAGGTTTCAGAGTTTTGATAGAAATCTAACACCCAGCCCAAAGTGCTGTCTAATGTTGTGGGATGGATTGAGTTTGTTTGTGATGAGATGAAAGGTTCTTCGTCGTTTAACTCACTGATATTGCCCGAACACTGAGGAAATGGCATATCTCCGTACACGAATTCCTCATCACTGTTTAGTTCATTTATGTCGTTTATAGACTGAAGAAAAGTGTTAGAACGGGGTACAAAAATACTGAACTCAAATGCGACAGCTCAGATTTTAATGAAAAAAATAAAACAAAGTTTTAACAAAAAATCACTCAAGCGAGGACAAAACAAAACTTCTCGATTTCAAACAAACAAAACTCTTCTCTCTGGTTTTAACGCTGGGTCTCTGGACATGGAAGCACACTGAAACAAGACGAACTGGCACAAGACAAAGGGAGACAAGGACTATTTATACATGAGGGAATAGGGACCAGGTGGAAACAATCAGGGGCGGGGCTGACGGAAAATCACCCAAAGTGAGGAATTAACCTGAAAGGAAAGACAAGAGGTAAGTACAAAATAAAAAACAGGAAATGGGAAAACGAGACATGACATGAAATAGACAGACAAGACATGAAGTAACAAGAAAACGTGACTCTACATAGAAACCTTACTAGACTTGGAATTACATACCTGACTAAACATGAAGTGACAGACATAAAACAAACACGACTAACACAATTGACGAGACACCACAGTACCCCCCCCTCTAGGGACTGCTCCGGAAGTCCCAGACCCTCCTGGATGATCCTGATAAAAGTCAGTGATCAAACTCCGATCTACAATGAAGCTTGCAGGGACCCATTGTCTTTCTTCGGGACCGTAACCAACCCAGTCCACGAGGAATTGTTTCCCTCGACCACGGTTACGGACTCCAAGCAGTTTCTTAACAGTGTAGACAGGACCACCATCAACCATCCGGGGAGGCGGTGGGGGCTTAGAGGCGGGCACCAGAGGACTCTCTCTTACAGGCTTGACCTTCCCCACATGAAACGTCGGATGGACTTTGAGCGACCTGGGTAGACGTAAGCGCACAGACACTGGGTTAATCACCTTAGACACCTGGAAAGGACCCACGAACCTTGGGGCTAGCTTTCTGGACATGACATGAAGGGGTAAGTCTTTGGTAGCCAGCCAAACGCTTTGTCCAGGCCTATAGGATGGAGCAGGTCTGCGATGCCGATCCACCACCTTCTTCATCTGGCTGGCACTGCGCAGGAGAGCACGACGAGCACCTGCCCAGATCCGGCGGCACCGACGGACCATGGCGTGTGCTGACGGGACCGTGACCTCACCTTCATTGGCAGGGAACAAGGGTGGCTGATAACCATAAACACACTGGAAAGGAGTAAGTCTAGTAGCTGCGGTGGGCAGTGTGTTGTGAGCATACTCGACCCACACCAGGTGCTTGCTCCACGATGCCTGGTTCTGGGAAACGAGACACCGCAAACAGGTCTCCAGCTCCTGGTTGATCCGCTCTGATTGGCCATTGGACTGCGGGTGGTAACCCGAAGACAAGCTGACGGTGGCACCCAGGAGATGGCAGAACTCCTTCCAAAAACCTGAGATGAACTGGGGGCCTCGGTCCGATACGATATCCCTGGGAAAACCATGAATGCGGAAAACTTCACGTAACATGACCTCTGCCATTTCTTTGGCAGGGGGGAGCTTGAGTAATGCAATGAAATGTGCCATCTTACTGAATCTGTCCACCACCGTCAGGACGGTGGTGTTTCCCTCGGAAATGGGTAATCCAGTGACGAAGTCCATTGAGAGGTGTGACCATGGACGATGTGGAACAGGAAGAGGCTGCAGCAGACTCATCTGAGCTTGTTTGGAGGTCTTGTTTCTGGCACAAACGGTGCAGGCTGCCACATACTCTGCCACCTGTTTCTCCATAGCCGGCCACCAGAAACGTTGCTTTATCATAAAGATTGTGCGTTTAACCCCCGGATGACAGGTGAGCAAAGACGTGTGAGCCCAGTGAATTACCTGTGAGCGAACAGAAACAGGTACAAACAACCTATTTTGCGGGCAACCACTAGGAGCCGGGCTCTCACCATGTGCTTGCTTCACCACAGATTCTATTTGCCATGAAACTGCCCCAACCACACAATGAAGTGGAAGGATGCTTTCAGGTTTTTTGGCAGCAGGTTCAGGCTCGTACATGCGTGACAAAGCATCTGGTTTCACATTTTGAGAGCCTGGTCTGTATGACAAGGTGAAGTTAAAGCGACTAAAAAACAATGACCATCTAGCCTGGCGTGGGTTTAGTCTTTTGGATTTTCTAATGAATTCCAGGTTCTTGTGATCAGTCCATACTATAAATGGTTGTTCCGCCCCCTCTAACCAATGACGCCAGTCTTCTAAGGCTATCTTTACTGCCAAAAGTTCCTTGTTCCCCACATCGTAATTCCTCTCTGCGTCTGTCAACTTCCGTGACAAGAAAGCAAAAGGATGGAGCTTGTTGTCCTGAGCAGACCTTTGGGAGAGCACCGCTCCGACGCCTTCGTTCGAGGCATCCACCTCCACAATGAATTGTCTCTGCGGGTCAGGCACTGTGAGGATTGGAGCGGTTGTGAACAACGTCTTAAGTCTTTGAAAGGCTTTCTCCGTCTCAGTGTTCCACTTAAAAACAACATGAGAAGAGGTTAGTGCATGTAATGGCGCCGCAATGGTGCTAAAGTTTCTTATGAACCTTCTGTAGAAATTGGCAAAGCCTAAGAATTGTTGGATCTGTTTCCTGTTTGTGGGAGTTGGCCAATCTTCCACAGCACTAACCTTTACTGGATCCATCTGAACATGGTTAGCGGTGACGATATAACCCAGGAAGGAGACCGTCTTGACATGAAACTCACATTTCTCAGCTTTGCAGTACAGTTGATTCTCCAACAGTTTCTGGAGTACTTGGCGGACATGTTGAATGTGAGTTTCCTCATCTGGTGAGAAAATTAAGATGTCGTCAAGGTAGACGAAGACAAACTTGTTGAGAAAGTTCCTCAACACATCATTGATCATACCCTGAAAAACACCTGGAGCATTGCATAAACCAAAAGGCATAACAAGATATTCGTAGTGGCCACTCGGAGTGTTGAACCCTGTTTTCCACTCATCCCCCTCCCGAATTCTGACGAGATGATAGGCGTTTCTGAGGTCCAGTTTGGTGAATACTTGGGCATCCTGCAACAGTTCAAACGCTGTAGACATTAGTGGAAGGGGGTATTTATTCTCGACAGTTATTCCATTGAGTGGACTATAGTCTATGCATGGACGGAGGGAACCATCTTTCTTGCCCACAAAGAAAAAGCCTGCAGCCGCAGGTGATGACGACGGTCTAATGAGTCCAGACTTAAGGGAAGAGTCAATATACGTCTTCATGGCCCCTCTTTCTGGTGCAGAGATGGAGTAAAGCCGACCTCTAGGGATCGGAGCTCCAGGCAAAAGGTCAATAGGGCAGTCATAAGGTCGATGAGGTGGTAGCGAAGTAGCCTTAGTCTTGTCAAAAACCTCTTTTAAGTCCAGATAACATGCAGGCACTCTGGACAGGTCAGTATACTCTGACTTGATGTCAGTGGTAACTCTATTGGGGATGTCTGTCTGATTAACAGACTGTCTGGAGTTCCCAGGGGAGGCTAAGCAGGTTACTTTACAATCAGAGCCCCAGTTCATAATGTTTCCCGACCGCCAGTCAATATTCGGATTGTGCCTGAGGAGCCATGGAAGTCCCAAAACTATAGGGTGAAGTGCAGAGTCAAATAAGTGGAATCTTAATGTTTCTGTGTGAATGTCATCTATGGTTACTTGAACGGGTTCAGTTATATGGGTTACTCTGAATAACAGCTTGCCATCTAAGGCACTGGCATCTACAGGAGAAGTCAAAGGAACAGTAGTAATACCCAGTCTTTTAACAAGACCCCAGTCCATCAGACTTTCGTCCGCCCCTGAATCCACTAGTACCCCCTGAGTCATGGTGTGGTCACGTAACTGTAATTTTACCTTGGTCAATGAACGTGGAGGAAAGTCAGCTGCAGAAAATCGGCTCACCAGCGCCCTCCGTCGCGCCGATGAGCCTGTCCTTTTAACGGGCAGGAAGATGCAGCATGGCCATGTTGTCCACAGTAGAAGCAGCATCCTTCACGGAAACGGCGCTGTCGCTCCTCTGCCGTGATCCTGGCTCCGCCCAGCTGCATTGGTTCCTCGGATGATGTTGTCAGAGGTGTATTGTTTATCCATGGGCGTTGTGGGGCAGATGGGCGCACGCTGGTCCTTAACCTTTCACTGTTCCTTTCATTAAGTCTAATATCAATGCGGGTAGACATTGCAATGATAGAGTTAAGATCTGTTGGTAGCTCCAGGGGTGCTAATTGATCCTTAATAGAATCCTTTAATCCATTCATAAAGGCATCAATAAGGGCTGGGGTGTTCCACCCGCTATCTGCTGCTAAAGTGCGAAATTGTATCGCATAATCTGCCACTCCTCTGGGTCCCCGTTTAATCTGCATTAACACTCGGCTGGCCTCTCTGGCTGGTGAAGAGTGATCAAAAACATGCCTTAGAGTCTCTGAGAACATGTTCACTGACTGGCTCACTGGAGAATTAGAGGACCATTCGGCCGTAGCCCAGGCAGCAGCTCGCCCGGTTAAATGGGACAGCATAAAGGCTACTCTAGCTTGGTCTGAGATAAAGGCTGAGGGGTTATGGGTGAAATGCAGTTCACACTGTACCAGAAAGGGGCGACAGTCCCCAGAGTCCCCGGAAAACTTTTCTGGAGATGCAAGGCGAAGCGACGTTCCAGAAGAGGGAATGTGGTCTGCAGCAGCACCAGCGGATGCAACGGATGGGCTTGGCATAGTAGGAGACGGTGTAGATGATCCAGCCTCGAGCTGGGCAAGAGCTCTGTGCACTTGAACCGCCAGGTGATTAACTTTATTCGTTACAGCCTCCTGGAATTCTGCTTGGCGATCAGTGAGGTTACCAACTCCTCTGTTAATGGAGACCAGCTGTGCAGCATGGTGAGCAAGCTCTGCTCTCTGTTCTTCGACATCCACTTTAATTTGTTCTGAGTCGGCTGAGTCCATGTTGGCCAGTTTGTTCTGTTAGAACGGGGTACAAAAATACTGGACTCAAATGCGACGGCTCAGATTTTAATGAAAAAAATAAAACAAAGTTTTAACAAAAAATCACTCAAGCGAGGACAAAACAAAACTTCTCGATTTCAAACAAACAAAACTCTTCTCTCTGGTTTTAACGCTGGGTCTCTGGACATGGAAGCACACTGAAACAAGACGAACTGGCACAAGACAAAGGGAGACAAGGACTATTTATACATGAGGGAATAGGGACCAGGTGGAAACAATCAGGGGCGGGGCAGACGCTGACGATGACGGAAAATCACCCAAAGTGAGGAATTAACAGGACCTGAAAGGAAAGACAAGAGGTAAGTACAAAATAAAACAGGAAATGGGAAAACGAGACATGACATGAAATAGACAGACAAGACATGAAGTAACAAGAAAACGTGACTCTACATAGAAACCTTACTAGACTTGGAATTACATACCTGACTAAACATGAAGTGACAGACATAAAACAAACACGACTAACACAATTGACGAGAAACCACAAAAAGAGATTTCTCTATCTGCTAAATCATCCATGTTTGACCGTTTATGAAAAACAAAATCACAAGTACAATTGGCACAGTTGAAGAAACATACCGTACGGTTACATCAGCATCAATTTACATGAGACCCGTTCCAATTTATTCAGTGGTGTGTCCAGAAAAGTTCGCAGTAGCAGCAGTGGGGTTCCTCTCGATAATGGCTTGTCTGATCTGTATATAAAAAAAGACAGAGAAAAAAGAAGGATAAGTATTTTAAAAACACAGGATTATACATTTAACAACTATTCATTTACATCTTGTAAAATAACCATACAACTTATTTACCTGTATGATATCTCGTCAGTAAGGGATCTGTCAGGAGCAGGATATCGCTCTATATATCACGATGCGTTTGGGCGGATAGTTCATCCACTGCTTGATTACGGGGTGAGTCTGTCTGACTCGTTAGGAGTATGTCTGGGACGGACTGCAACTCGTAATTGTCCAGAAATACACTGTACACGTCAAAGTCAGCCTGCAATTCTGGTGGGATCTGTAGTAGGACGGTTTCAGATATATGCTGCTGCCGCTGCTGCTCGTGTTGCTGGTTCTGATGGATAGCATTGAAAATATGCCAGTCTGCCTGGTTATCTGAGTCACGGGGGAGGGTATGTCTGACAGGTGTCCTCAGGGGGTCTGCAGTTATCTCAAAAAGTAGATTGCTGGCGGATTCATAGGAGAGGCCTTGAGATCCTGGTTGAATATCTGTGCTGGCGATTTCACCACCTTTTCAACCAAAAGATAAACAACGTTATTAGAGGGTACTTTACACATAACATATATTTGATTTCATAAAAATAAAATACAACTAGTTTAAATATACTCACTCTCTGCAGGGTATGAATCAAAGTAGGCTCCAAGTACACAGCAGATCCTTTCTAATACCAGAGGCCCTATTTGACTCAGAGTGTCCTGAGCTGAGACACACAAAAAAGATTTGATTAGAATCTACACCACATTATTTTATACTTTTTTTAGTAAAACATGTTAAAGAAGTAAAATAAAATAAAAACAGAAACTCACCTAGTATTTCAATAATCCTATGACATTAGGATTTTCAGCACATAGAATCTCTACTGCAAATAGAAAAAACATAACATTTAAAGTATCTAATAATATACCATCCCCATAATATACATGATATTATAAAAAAGTACTCACTACATTGGTTTGTGATGAGGTCCAGATCAATAAAGCGTATAGCAGGAACGCCAGGATAACTCATCGTCTGTTTATCACTAACTGCAGACATCAGCTTGTCTTATAAACCCCTCAGATACAATGTCAGGTCATGCCTCCAAAAAAACCCCTATCAATGATTCCTTATCAAGGTAGTTAGCTATGTGTCTTTTCTCGCCCCCCCATAGTGGGGAGACTCTGCGTCTGCTTTGGACACTTTTGTTCTGATCAGCCTGGAGCCGTATGGAGTGAAATGGGGCAGAAACACACATTCTTTATGGGTACAACAAAATCTAATAGTACACCATACAGCAAATATACACTTTTGTGTATAAAAGAGGACCACTAACATAACGTACTCTGTTTGATGAGATTTCGTTAGGCTTCTGACTCTAAAAAGGCACGTTTTTTTATTTAAAGACTTTTTTTTACAGACATTCGGCAGATTTATGTGTAAAGATTTAGTTAAGAATCTGTCTCTTAACCCACCATCCCCCGAGAGCCAAAACATACTCAACCCCCTACAGCAGCTCGGGTGTGAACTCCCATACAGAATGTCAGTCACTGCGTAAAACTTTTTTAGTGACACTCTGTAGATTTGTGTGTAATTCACTCACAAAGGAACTGTAAGATACACTTTAATGGATGCAAACCTATAGTTAATAAAAGTAATTATACATTAGTTCACAATCCTACAACTAAAGGAACTGTAAGATACACTTTTTTTTCATTTTGGAGAAACCATCTCGAGTGAGCTATCATTTGAAAGTACACCTTCCTTACAGAGCCCCTCCTCCAACACACATGACCAGAAAGAGGCTGTACTCTGAACCCCCGATGCTGCATTCGTTTCTTCACTGGCGCTTCAGACGGTTGACTTGGTAAGCTGAATTGTCTGTCTTTTTTAATTTTAGTTTTGAGCATATCAATGCCAGCCATAGCGCTGTCCAGATCTGATGTCCAAATTGTAGGTGAGGATCGAGGTCCTCCAGGCGTTTGCTCCAGGCTGCAGATCACGGGGAGAGACTTGGTTTTTCTCAGATCCATGGTTGCTGCTCTCTAAAATGTCCTTGAAGGGTTCTCATTTGTAAATGATATGGTGAGGAAAGGTGGGGCTTGTTGTGTTGAGTGGTAGGCGGAGCCCATTGGAGAAAAGTCAGAGTCTTTTGCAGTCAAACCCGGGGGAGAAATCCTGCTCCTTCCTTCAACCTTCCTTACAGAGCCCCTCCTCCAACACACATGACCCGAAAGAGGCTGTACTCTGAACCCCCGATGCTGCATTCGTTTCTTGACTGGCGCTTCAGACGGTTGACTTGGTAAGCTGAATTGTCTGTCTTTTTTAAATTTAGTTTTGAGCATATCTCTATACACCGGTCATAGCCTTAGGAGGCTCATTTATACAGAGATTAACACCAGAGGCTTTCATCAATGTGAAATTACACATCACATCAAAGGGCAAACATCAAAGGCTAATTAGATTAGACAACAAAGGGCTCTGAGGGGCAGGGGTCAAAGAGACTATCTTATTCAATACATCAAAAGACCTATACAACAAAGGGACTGCCTGGGGGTAATCGAATTACTCCACTCTCGGGCAAGGGTCAAATACCTTAACTATCTTAATCAATACATCAAAAGATCTATACAACAAAGGGGGTGCCTGGGGCTAATCTAATTGCAGTCTAATTACTCCACTCTCGGGGGCAAAGGTCAAATACCTTAACTATCTTAATCAATACATCAAAAGACCTATACAACAAAGGGGGTGCCTGGGGCTAATCTAATTGCAGTCTAATTACTCCACTCTCAGGGTCAGGGGTCAAATACCTTAACTATCTTAATCAATACATCAAAATACCTATACAACAAAGGGGGTGCCTGGGGCTAATCTAATTGCAGTCTAATTACTCCACTCTCAGGGTCAGGGGTCAAATACCTTAACTATCTTAATCAATACAACAAAAGAATCACGCCAATCTGACATCAAAGAATGGGAGGCGGGACTTAGCTCATTGGCCAATGGGAGACGGACTTAGAATATAATGTTCTTTTAAAAAACGTTAACTAAAGGGAACAATCTATTTGACACAGCTGAAGCTCTGGCCTTCCTTAAAAACTAACTAATTTAATAAAAATCACAGTTGTATTACACACAATGCACTGTTTTTTGAGAACAAAAATTCGTAACTAATGCACCATAATACATTCTGACGAAAAATATAAATTATTATGAATACAAATAAAATAAAAGAAGCCTCCCGTGAGTTACTACAAGCTATAAAGTAGATTTAAAAAGTAGATTTAAAAAACGTTTTATATAATAAAAGCTCACTGCAGGACGTGGTAGAAATGCGTGTGTGCACCACGACAAAAGAGCCTCATTCACTTTACATTGGGGTTGTTTGCGTGGTGCCGACACGCAAATGTAACCCCCTAAACGCACCAGGAGCGTCTGCGTTACGGCCGCGCGGGCGTTCGCAAAGATCGCGGCCACTCTAGTCAATGGGTGCTATTCCACCAGACACGCCGCGCTGCGCTGCGGCTCGAAGCGTCCCAGAAGCTCCTCGCCGCAAGGAATTTCTAAAATATAGGATGAATCCTATTTTTGACGCGGCGCAGCGCGGCGCAGGCAGGAAGTGATGAAAATCACCTTGTTGTCTGCTTTGCTGGCTGAGGGGATGCACCCAAAACCGGCTCCTTCTCCTCCCCCCCACCGCCGTCTTTCAAGTAGGAGAATACATGCCAGCGTTCTCCTCCGGTTTACAGGCACTGTCAATTATATATATATACAATAATTATGATGATAAATGCATATTTTTTTACCACTAAAATACAGCAACACATCTTTGATTCATGTCGTTTATAACTGGAATATTACAATTATTATTAACTGTGTCTGTAGTCTACAACACAACAAAATAGGAAATAACAACAATAAACCTGATTTAAACGGACACAAACATAAACCATTTAACTACGTAGCCTACTACTTGTAGAAGTACAAATGTCCAGGAAATATTCCAAAATCAACAACAACTGCGAGGCTGCACACACGACGCTCCGCTTCCGCAACGTTTTGAAACGCGCCTGGTGTGTTAGGTCGCAGGAGGAGGTCGCAGCGCAGACGCTCCTGGTGCGTTTGGAGCGCGGCGCTGCGCCGCGCTGCGCAGGCGCTCCTGGTGCGTTTAGGGGGTAACAAAATTCGTGAGTCCATCACGCAATGTGGTGTTAAGGAGTCGTGATGGAGTCACGCATTCTGGTGAGATCAGGTTGTCTGCAGAACAGCAGCTGCTCAGATGGGCTTTGGAGACGGTGATGCAGAAACTTTAAAGCAGTGAGTTGGGGGAGGGGGACGTAGAGACAATCAATCTGCAGATTGGAGTTAAAGGTCCTAACGTGGGCCGCCTTGGGACTGCAGTGGACTGCATCTCTGTTGAGGCCACGTGAGATTGTGTAATCATTAGCTCCTGCACCTGGCAATATATGAATATGTGTTGAGTTATCCTTGAATAAAATCTGATCATGTAACGTATAGGGTGTACATTTTCATTGGTGTACACCTTTGTTAAGTTTGATTTAACATTTAAAGGGAAATGGAAACACTTTTCAAACTGCTTTCCATGCGACAATATTACCATTAGGAAATGTATTTATCTAGTCTATTTCCAATATAAACGATCGAGATACGCGAATTTACTTTTTGAAATATGTGCCTAATGACCATGGGCGCTTCCATTGCTCCGGGACTTTCCCAGTGACGTCACTGATTGGGTACGGCTTCCTGGGCCAAAGCTCAATAACAAACAACATGGCGTGCAATGCACCAGTAGTTTACATTACAAGAAAACGGTCGTCGTCAGGAGTTTATTGTATTGCCCCAGGCTGCACAAATGGATTTTATACAAAGAAGGAAGAAGTACATTTCCATAGGCTGCCACTAAAGGATGAGAAGCTGCTCAAAGTCCAGTCTGGATGCCTGGTTCAATACAAAACATTGGATTTGAAGCCAGGATCTGTTCCCACAATATTCGATTTCTCAACGTATGCAGTCGGGAACACCGACCGTCCCAGCACGTCGGCCGCGCAAGACAATGACAGTGTCAACAAACGTGAAGTTCGAGCCACCAAACGAGTTGCTTCAGCTGCCGAGAGAGAGGTAAATATTGCAGCACTACCAGATTACTAGCTCACACATGTATTTACTGACACAGTGTGACCTTATTAATTAACGCAATCGCGTCCAAACTAAATGGTAGCTATTATGACGTACAATAGAGAATTGGGGGTGTTCTATAGCTCAACTAATTAAACTGGCATACACACGCTCATCTGTCGAAAACAGCCCTAAAAAGGCTAGTATTGCTATTGATGGATGGTATTGCAGGACCCAGAGCGCACGGAGCACAGAGCGGACAGCAGATAACGGAATTGCAGTTGTATTGCTTATAGATTATCAGAACATTTCAAAGGGGACACAGCCCCATTGGATATTAACCTATGGATTAACTACATCATCGTTTTTATCGTTGTAATGCCATTCAAGACCAGTTTAGACCAGACAATGAGGAAGGTAAGCCGTTAGCCTGGCGTATGTTAGTACCTAGCGCCACTTGTTTTGATGTACGTTTTTGTGGATAACCTCGCGAGTTTGTATCTTTCAGTGTTGAGGTGGGCACCGTTAGATTCTGTGTCTCCTTGCGATCATAAACGATGTGTTGGATGTGCGGCTAGGATAAGTAATAAGGGAGCTAGGAGTGATTTTCGGTGCAGTAATAGGTTAGCATTTTCGCTCGGGGCTAATTCAGAGGCTCACTGTTAGCATTGTGTTTTTTTTATTTTTTTATTCCGGATCGTATGCCACTCTATTCGACCGAATCGGTTCATAAGCATAGGCCATGGGATGCCTGGTAACTGTAGATGCTTCCACATCAATGTCATCTCCCGACGAATAGTCAAATTCATCGTTCAAAACGTCGATCTCATTGCAAAATTCCTCCATCGCTGCCATATCTGCTACGTTGTGTTGACTTCAGGTGGAGCGAAAACACAGCCAGTGACGTCACCATTTGGGACTCCCCTAATGGCGGCGGCCTGGTCCCGGAATTCCCCACCCGGCCGGCGGATAATTAATTTTCTTTTGGCGAGTAATATCATATACAATAAATATTACGATCAATATCCATTGTAAAATGAATAAACTACCGGAATATTATAACTGTAATTGGTGTTTCCTTTCCCCTTTAAGAACTTGAATTACCAATTTGCTATAAGAGAGACCTGGCAGGCAACACTCAGAAAGGGAAGTTGTCAAAATCCTGTGACATAAATGTATGCTTTTTGTGATGGGATGTCTCTTACAATGATCCTCATTATCTGAACCTCTTTCATCTGAGTGCACCCACAGTCACAACCCCCCCTCAAACTCTCCCCCTCTAATTTTGCTTTCTTATTTCATTCCCTCATATCATTGAAATGAGCAAAAGGCTTGAGGAAAGTTAATTTCAGTCGTATAGATCCGTTTTTTTTGTGCAGCACATTTCTGTATTTCATTGTGTTTTCTACTTCAACCACTTTACCATTCATAGAAAACAGACAGCCAACATCAGAATACATTTCCCATGGCTAGAATGAAATATAATTTGAACGTATAGCGGAGAGTTAGCGGACAAGGGAAAATAAAAGCCTTCACAGCCTCCAACAGTCCCTCAGTGCTGGTGGCTGCGTGTGCATCAGTCTGCCTCTCACCGCATAGTGCTGGGGCCCAGCTGTGCAGTGCTCCTCAGTGCTGCTGCTGGATGAATGTGTGTGGAAGAGAAATGCTGTGTGTGTGATCCGCATGTGTTTCTATCTGCTCTTTAGGAGCCAGCATGTGTGTGCATAAAATACAGTTTGACGTGCCATGGTGCTTTCTTTCCCTCAGGTTGTGTGTGATAGTAATGCATCAAATACCTTGCCAGTGGTGTCTTCTAATGGGTTTTAGATTCAACTTTTATATTACTATGTACATATGAGACTATTTTTGATGTAGTGTCAGCTCAGTCATCAGAGGGCTGGAAGGCCCCTATCATGAGGCGTTGAGGGAACACAAATGTTGCACCTGGAACTTAATTAAAAAGCCATAAAATAAACAGCTGCTCCTCTGTCTTGTTTGTCTTTGTCAACCCGCTGGTTTCTCTCCCTCGCATTCTCGAACCCTCCCCTCTGTTGTCCCCCTCACAGCCAGAGGATGAATGGTTTCATTACAGTTTGGAAACAGTCTCTGAATTCTCTGTTGGCTCTCTTTATTGCCAAACGATTTACATGCCAAGAGGAATGGTTGATGTAAAAGCGCTTGAATTTAGACTTTTAATTTTTTAATTTTAGACCGGTAGCTCGCGGGCAGCTTTTCAGTAGCTCGCCGCTCGATTATCGATTATAGCGTACTAAGGCTGCTTCTTGATTTTTCGACCGCGGCTGGATAATAAAGTTTTTTTATTTTAGAATTGTTTCTGTCACACATATCAAATTGGTCGGTGACGCAGAGATCAAGGAACAGACGTGAGAGCGGCACAGCGACACCACACACGGAGCAGTCTGCTTTCTCCACCAACTCCAGTCCAGAACCAACAGCAGAATGACCCGCTCTGAATCAGGCCGTGTCGCTGCTGCTCAGAGACACACAGGGAGGGATTTGTGTTTTGTTAAAACACTCGTTATCGTCATGTCAGGTTTTTGGTGGATTTAATAAAGTCCTGGATTGCAGAGTATGAATATCCTCTTGCTATTTTCAGTTGATAAATACTTGTGTACAGTTTGTGAAGGCAGGAGGAAAGCTTCCGCGATCACCGTCTCCTCTGTTCCTCCAAACACCGCCCCCTCCCTGAAAATAGTGGCTGATAGTGACTCGATAGAAATTGTATTATTCACCTAATCACTGATTGAGATATGATGAAGCTAACTTAGTCTCATACATTCATGGTATTAATGTAACAGTAAGACAGAATGTCAGTGTGCACCCACATGCACTGTTTTTGTTTTTATAATGCTGTTGTAAATACTCCTGTTGTCTGTTGGGTTCAGACCTTTACAGTCTATGGTTCAGACTCAAGTCATGTGTGTGATGCCACATTCAGGACATTCAGTATCCTTTTTTTAACCGAAGACCGTTACTAGAAGCTGCAGCTAGACTGCAGAAGTATTCGTTTTTTGTTTTTGAGGATGGAACAATTTCACACACAGATATAGGGAGGCTAGACCATACAGTTGATTTATTATGGTTTATAATTCCATGTCAAGATGAAGAAGAAGATGGCTGAACTGTTCAGTGTCAATCCTGTGGAGATGGAGGTTATAAATCTCCAAAATCATGTTCAGCTTAGTCTCAGCAAAACTCACAACATTGCTGGATCCTTGTAGACCCAGAAAACTATAAGAACATTCACCAAGCAGCACTGAACACCAGGGCCGCCTTAATGCACGGGCTGACCTGGGCTGAAGCCCAGGGGCCTACGGAGATCAGGGGCCTATCATGAGCCAATAAAAAAGTTGTTAAAAAAAAGTTTTTTATTTCGGATGTTTTTAAAAAACATTTAAATAAACAAAGTCTTGGCTTTCAGAATATGAAACTTTTATTTCCAAAATCACACGATAAATACATTTTTCAAGCTTGTAAAGGGAAGATGACAGCTCTCACTCGCCACTCACTCCACCTAACTCCGGCTGACATTATGAATGTAAGGCGTTTAGTAATCATAGATAACACGGCAGGGTCCGTTACAGTTTGTTTTCTTCTGGTTTAAAATAAACAAAGTCTTGGCTTTCAGAATATTAAAATTGTTTCAGCTAATTCAGATGATAAATACAACTTTGAAGCTTGTAACGGCATAATTACAAGCGGAGAATGGAGTAACTTGACGTCACAGCAGGCATAACAACAGCCGGTGTTTCTCGTGAGTGTTTTCCCCGGGAAACAAACACAATACACACAAACGCAAAAATACACAAACACACACACTCGTGAGCTTCCCCCAGACCAGTAATCCAAACGAAAATATCTTCCCTCCGTAGTATTTTGATCATTTGCTCCGCTAATCAATCAGATCGATGGATTCCAGAGATTTTTCTCAAACATGATGACTCCGAAACAGTCAGTGGGCACCACTTAACAGCCAATCAGAATGAGAATATGTTTCACATGTGACTTATTCAAATTGCGAGTGATTGAGTGACAGATGAAGGTTGTTTAGGAGAAAAAGTTTGAGAAGAAAACGTTTGAGAGTGGTGCTCGGAAAAGGAAATTGTTGAGGGAAAAGGAGTTTCCAGACAAGCTTACAGGTTATTTTAAACCTGTAGGCCAGGATCAGGAGGAAGGACAGATGAGTTCTGTACCGAGCGGCAGCGGTGCCGGCCGCGGGGCCTCGGAGCCAAGTAGGCCGTCTGGTTCTGATAGCGATGGAGTAGCGGGAGAGGAAAAACAGACAGAAGGGACATTATCTGTTGGAGGAGATGGAGAGGACGACGAGGACTTGCTACGTGGAGGGGAGCCAACGGCAACCGGACAAATACATGAGGGAGGCCTGATACGATACTCATCTGGAGGAGAGGACCAGGCGCGCGTAGAGCAGAGTGGAGAAGTGCGATCACAGAGCCTGCCGAGGCTATAAATGACTTTCATTTGTTGTTTAAATAGGGGGCCTACAAAACCCACCTTAACCTGCCATCAGCCCCAGGGCCTGATGGCAGGTTAAGGTGGGCCTGCTGAACACGTCTGCTTTATTTGGCTCTACATGCCTTTGTGAAGCAGCTTTTTCTGACATGAATGTCATGAAATCTAAATACAGAACAAGACTGACTGATGAACATTTAAATGACTATTAGAGTGAACCTAAGTGGGTACACTCCAGCATACACCTCTATGATGGACTCCATGCATGGCCATTCATCTCACTAACTGTAAAAAAGAGTGAAATGCTTGTCAGGTGGTGATTAAGGACATGTGTGAATTTTCAGTGATGTACTTACTATGTGGGCCATAATGATATGTGAGACATTTCCGTTGACCTTGATGTGAAGTTAAGATTTGTGTTAAGCTTTAGGTATTGCAATTTCACACGTGTACAAAAGTATAGCTTAATTCAACCGATGAGGGCTATGTGAATAAATGTAAGCGATGTGATTCAAGTAGCTCTTGGCCACTTTCATTTTTTCAAAGTAGCTCTCAGATGAAGAAAGGTTGGAGACCCCTGCTCTAGAGCAAACTCAGCTTCAGGCTCCTCCCACACTTTTTCCTCACAGACATGAAACTTCTCTAGCATCTGGGAACCTCATTTTTGGGGAGAGTCATACGACTCTCCGCAAAAATGAGGTTCCTCTCCCTTACTTGAGCCATCATAGGGAAGATTAAATATGAAGAGCAAAGGGAGTGAGAAAGTAAAGAGGCTTATGAATTAATAACTGCAGTTATTAGTGCTGTAATTAGATTTAGGGAATGGGCAGTGCTGCATGGTGAGATGTGGGCGGCTCAGCTCACCCCTTATCATTCACAGGATATCCTGTAAGTGTCAGGGCAGTTGAGTTGGAAAATTGAGCTCATCCAAGCTTGCGTGATAGTACAAGACAGCTCCACTGCCCAAGACACACTGAGATGAGATATGAATTTGCAGAAAAGTTATGGCGCATTTCCACTGCAGGGCCTCACACGGCTTAGTGCGGTATAATTAGGCCTTGGTAAGCCAGGCTCACTTTATGCTGCGTTTCCATTACAGTTTAGGAACCGGGATAGTAACTATAGTAACGCAGTGTAGGCGGAGCCGTGATGTCATCTCAATGCGAAACACAAAACCAACATCAGCTGTTAGCTGTTAGCCCTCAGAGCTCACAGCTCCTCATACAGACCCGGCGTCCCATCCAGGATTTGGGCCCGCTGTTTTAATCAGGGCTGAATACAACATTTTAATTGTTTTATTATTATGTTCAGTTAGCGGTGCCAGGGTATACTGGGGTAGGCTACAGCCATACCAAGAAATGGCTTAGCGCCACCATGAAAAAGGATTTTAAAGTAAGCAAAATAAAGTCCGCCAATTGCACAGACAGCAGTAAATACCGAAGACAAACGGTTTGAAAACTTGTCACGTAGTGATCATCTTCTCAATAGAACATCTTTGATAATGTCTTCTGGCCAATCAGAATCACGATAACGATGTGGTGTTGTTGCAGGAAGTCCCGACGGAGAATACTTTTGTTTGCTGTAGTAAATCTACAACATTACGTGTTGATAGAAATCAACACATAATGAAATAAGACCCCACGGTTTGATGATTGATAGGTGTGTGGGCTGTCTTTCATTTTGACACACAGAACAATGGGGGCTATCCACCCCTATCCACAATGTAAAGTGATTCACACAGCCTCTCCTCTTGTCTCTGTGAGGAGCAGCAGGTTCAGCTTTCAGAACAAAGTAACAAAAAACTAAAATGGCATTCATTTTTTTAAATATATCCTGTAGTAATAGATTTATTTATTTTTCTTCTCAAGAGAGTACCAGAATGTGTATTTTATGTTAGTATTTCAAAAAATCTCCTGAGGGAGAATCCCCCCAGACCCTCTGCAGGGGTTGGGTTTTCAGCATGTTTCACCTGTGGGGAAATTGCAGGATTGGCTCCAGGTCGCCCTTTTTATTTACAACAAGACAAATGTGCCTTTTTATTTCATACAGTTCAATTTGGATTGAGACAGGGAAATAATCTAAACCTCACGCGTGGCATTTCACTGTCAAGGGGAGCGTGTATGTGATTACATTGCAAATACTGACTTGAGCCCCACCACTGTATGGGTTAGCCCTACCATAGATTACCCAACAAAAACAAAACTCTGGAGCCGCCACTGATTATGTTAATTGTTATTATTTGTAGGACTTTGTCCTAATATTTATTTTTATTTTAAACTATGTTGAAAGATTAGTTTAATAGCATTTTTTTTATTTTGCTATGAAATTCTGAATGAAAGGCTGCGCGCGAGACTGGTTTTTCGCTGGGTTGAGTCGTGTGGGTTTTTGAGTGAGATGCGGCACAGCAGCCTGTCAGTTTACTCTTGCTAGGTTAGTTTGGCTATTATCATTTATATTTATCTGCAACAATGGATATCAGGAAGTGGTTCACACTTATACACTTGAAAGGAATATGGCAACTCAGCCCCAGATGCAGGCACATTAGAAGACATCAGTTACGTTACCAACGAGCAAGCAAGCCAGCCAGGGACAAGGGAGGCTGGCAATCAATTATATTTTGAAGAGAAATTGACTCTCAAGCCGGCTCTCACAAACTCCTGCTCTGTGCGCAAGCAGACCGCTGCACATGTTCTCTGCCTCGCTCAATCTCTCTCTCTCTCCCTTTCTCTCCATCGCTCAACCTTACTCCACCTTTCCACCCTGTGTGCGCTCAAGTTTGCCTGCCTGCTTGCCCAAGTTGGCACAGCGTTACATGTGCCACAAAACCAACCAATGGATGTAGCCTATAATAAGACCGTCAACAGCCTTGTGGCAACCTAACCCCCCCCCCTTGACAAATCTCGAGATTTCCCGGGAAATTTAAAGTTCGGGGTGGGCCCGCCCTGGTAAATCAAATGCCCGCCCATTGACGTATGTCTGCCGCCGGCCGGGTCTGTCCTCATATCTGTTCAGAAACTAGACTAAAGTTAAACAAGTACAAACCACAGACTGTCTGTGTCATTGCAAATACAGTCGCTGGTTAATTTATGTCTGTAGGCCGTTGTTGTGAGTGTGGACGGTCGGAGCATATACAACGTTGGCTTAGCCGATCTCCATTTAGAAAACACGCATTTTAAAAGGTGTTTCTCTGCCGTCTGTCTGCAGACTCAAAGCATTAATCCATGGTTCTTACTAACTGGTATCAGTATGTTGTTACTTCGGCATCATTTTGAAACGTGTATTACTAAAAGAGCAATCTTTCCACCTTTCTTAAGCTCTTTTATGTTCTTTGGTTTTAGCGCCTGGCCGACGCGCTCACACATCACTCAGAGATATATTGTTTGTTTTTGGTACATTTATTTCCATGTTATCGTTTCCATTTATTCACCGTTCGGTCTCTTCTTTAAACACAAATGAAGGTATCTTACCAGATGATGTTGAAACAGTTTTCGTCACTTAAATAAACAAATAGTCAGTGCAGCGGTCAAAAAACCGTGTGGCTTCACAACCCAAATAGAACCCAGAGTATAATCAGCAGGACTCTCTTAACCAGCTGAGGCCATCGCAGCACCAATCAGCCGCTCCGCCCAGCCGTGGCTGTGGATCCCGATCAAATGACACCAATCAATTATACTCCATTACATACATTAAATGATTAAATAATCAAAATAATAAATCAACGTTTTGGCTCCTACAATTACAATTAAATCGCGGTAAAATATGTTCATTTTGTTGTAGTTGCCAGAGATTCTCTCACTAGTTTAGCATACTCAGCCCGGTTGTTGACCCGGAAAGAACCTCGATTTTGGAGAGCCAGAAAACTATGTAACACCAATGAACTCCAGGGCCAAGAAAATCAAAACGGCTCTGACAGATACAACTTTAAGAGATAATTCGTCATTCTTTGTAATTCTTAGGTATGTGCAATATGTATTTTAATTAGGGATGCTTCGATCGCCAATTTCGGGGCCGATCGCCGGAATCAGTATCGGCCGATACCGATCGAGTGGGCGGGACCTAAATGGAAGATTTAAACATCACTTTAAATCTTCCATTTAAAGTAATGTTTAAAACTCAGTTAATGGGGCTCATTCACTGGAGCTTCCACAAACAACAATCAACTTAATTATTACATTCAAATGATGTACATTATTCAAGTTTACATTCACTTTGGATAATAACACTGGAGAAATGAGCGGAAGCGCTCTCTTTTCCTCTCCCTCTCTCTCTCCCCCCTCTCTCCCTCTCCCTCTCCCTCTCCTGACAGCCTGTCGGGCTTGTTTTGCCGCACACAGAGAAAAGTGTCATGTATTTTACGTCATGCGATCGGCTCTCGCGATCGGCATTTTTAGAGAGCACCGATCGATCGGTAGAGAGTGAGTATCGGCCGATCTCGAACGGTGACCGATCAGAGCATCCCTAATTTTAATATAATAATCTGAAAGGGCCTTTTACATTTCAAATGTTCCATCAAATGGTACCACTGGTTACGTAACGTTCATAATTCCTGTTGTAATCTTTAAAGGAGTTCAGTGGATATTTAACTGGATCAGGTATGTTGGGACCACCTTCCTCTGAAGCCATGAACAAGAAAAATCCCCCAGAGGAAATTCCAGATTGAGTGGCAGTTGAAACCAGACATTCCAGTCTCACTCCAGATTTCTTATCAAGTTGCCAATTTGTCGAAATGTAGGAGCCAACAGATGAGGGGGGTCATCTTTACTCTGGCCATGGAGGACAGATGTAAACGTATTTCATCTGAAACATGGAGCGTTTGTGTGGTTGTAGAGTGCAGGGACACATTTGTACGTAACCAGAGGAGAGATCACAACAAGTCAACATGCAGGAGCCTCTTTGTTTTCACTTCTGCTCTCTATCCAATACCTCCCATTGCCTTAGTGCTGCTCCACCAACACATCTCCCCCCACATCGTGTCCTTAGAACTCGGCTCCCAGTCTTTAGTTTGCTGATGTCTATCCGCCTATCCAACCCAGTCTCACCGCGTTTCGTGTTCACCAACACGATTTTTAATCTATTGATTCGTGTTCACCAACACGATTTGCCCCTTTTTTCGTGTTGCACAGCACGATTTTAAAAGCAATGTATTTCTACTGCCTGCAGCACGTCTTTTTCTCCGGTCGGGTCGAGGAAGACCAGAAGCTGTGTGGTTCATAAAAACATGTTCTTACTCAATATCAAGCCACAGTTATTGCTTTTATTTGAAATCGTATAATTTCGGACTTTTGTTGCCGTCTGTGAGGAAAATAAATGGGGCTCAGAGCCTCAGGATACTGAAATCTGTATTTTTTAAATCTTTTTTTCCTTCTAATTTGTTATTCTTTTCAAAATAACACAGTTATTTACTCACCAATAACACACAATTATCCTTGCTTTTATTTATTGGTTTGATTCCATAATCTCGGGCTTTTTTGGCGTCCGTCAGGAACTGAATTTCAAAATAAAAATAACCGGAAACAGACGTAGGCATTTTGAGCGATTACCCAAGATCCTCAGCTATGGTTTTAAGCTCGCTTATTGGATGTGTTAGCCGCAATGCATGTTGGGATTTGGTGTTTATATTATATGAAATCCGGAAAACATTTTAAAAGAATAAAATAATACTTAATTCCGAGTGTTCTTGCTTTTCTCTTTGAAAGTCATCACATAACGGCATTGTAAATTACAGATCTGCCGTAGTTCTTTATTTATAGAGCGCTGATGAGAAGACCTTTGGAAAAACTGAGAAAATGCCGCCGAAACTGAATACTTGACATGGATCATGAATATATCAACAATTAAACAACATCTTCAATTTCTCTTCACACAATACGTCTCCTTGCAGTATCAACACTAATTCGGCTGACTTTTACATTTGATCTAATTCACAGATAGGTTATATTTACACCATAACGGTGCACAGCTGATATAAAAGGACTGTAGTTTTTAAAGACATTACTGATTTTCTTTGAATGTAAGAATGTAAATACCGAGTCTGAAATAGAATAGCAATATGCTGTACAATTATGTGAAAGCATGAATAAAACGTGTCCTACACTAATAATACAAAGTTATTATGTGTACCTTGTGTGCACCGCCTAGTGGTTAAAGCACGTTATTGAATTATTGTTTTTATGTGTTATAATATAACACATAAAAACAATAAATGTACTCTTAATATTTTTTTCATCAAATATTATTTGAATATTTGAATACAAATATGAAGAGTACATACTTTCATAGGGGGAAAGTAGAAGGTCTGTGATAGAAATATAGAATATAAAAAATCAAGAAGATACTATAAGTGATCTCTACAATAAAACAGTTTAGTGCAGGATGTACAAAGATATTAATAGGAGGAGGTGCAAAACAGAAACACGAATTAACCTTTATTTAAACATTAAATAACAGATTAAGGTCTTCTTTTAAATAAGAAAAAAACGTTGGGGGTATCTACAGATAAATATTAAGCCTGATAAAGTACTTAACGTCTAATATATTGCTTTCCTGCAATGTTAACTATGTTGAAGCACTTATTTTAACTGATATTATACATATGAATTATACTCTTATGTATGTAGATAGAATAAGAAATGTGCAGAATATGAATATGTTGGAGGTACACACATATTGATAGATGTCTTGTAATGCACTGTTGAGGAACCTGTGACCCAAGTGTTTCATTCATTGCATAACTACACCGTAGTTGTGTATATGATATGTCAATAAACCTTTGAAAGGGATGTGCAAAATAGCCATAATATACAGTCTTTAATTAACTATTAGTAGAGAATAACGAGTAATGAATATACTTTATTACTCGTTTCCATTCATGTCAATTGCAGATACATGTTTAGTCTTCTCAAGCACCAACTATCAAATATCTCTCCTGATTGTTGGCACTTGACAATCACCTTACCTGAATTTTACTCAGGTCACGTGTAACTAAAGTCTGAGTAAGAACATGTTTTTATGAACCACACAGCTTCCGGTCTCCCAAGACCCGACCGGAGAAAAAGACGTGCTGCAGGTAGTAGAAATACATTGCTTTTAAAATCGTGCTGTGCAACACGAAAAAAAGTGGCAAATCGTGATGGTGAACACGAATCAATAGATTAAAAATCGTGTTGGTGAACACGAAATGCCGTGAGACTGGGTTGGCCTATCAGTGCAAAGTTCTTGTGAGCCCTGCGTCATGCAGACAAACAACAAGGTCCACTGAGGTAATGATGGGGAATATTCCATGCATGTTTACTCAGTGAAAGCTAATCAATGTTAGGCTAACTCTCTGTAATAGCCCACCCGCCTGGCTAAAGCGAACGCTATGCCAGAGAAATTATAGTTGCTTTGCTCATAAGCTTTTCAGTACAGCTCTGCTGCCACAATATTTTCGTTTTAACTGTGAGAACACTTGAATAAATGTGGTGAAGGCGTGAAGGCGTGCTGGCGTGCGTGTGTTTGTGCATGAGTTTGAGTGTGCGTGTTTGAGTGCCAGTCAGTCTTCACTGCTTATTTCCATAGGGGTTATTGTCATGCTTATTTACCTGTCTCTCCCCAAGAGATTACAAGGCCATTACATTCAGCATTTGTATTTGCTTGTCTGGAATAATGAGCCCATGAGACGGTTGAAGGTAGGAAGCACCTGACAAGTTGTGACAATTAATCTCTTTGCCATCTAGTCATCTCATCTGTTAGTGCCTGCACTGCTGAGGACTTGTCAAGAGATCACATGTCTGCCTGCCTAAACCTTTGACCTGTAACACACTGCAGCGGCTTAGTTAATGTAGCTGTTTAGTTAAGGAGGTGTGAGTGTACTGTTTAATTTTCCACGATTTGTTTTTTGTTTTCTAGGACACACTGGAAATGTGTGTGCGAGAGAATAAATGTAAGAGCATTCTGTTTGCCCTGTGCTACTTCCATGCGGTGGTAGCAGAGAGGAGGAAGTTTGGTCCTCAGAGCTGGAACAGATCATACCCCTTTAACACTGGAGACCTCACCATTTCCATCAGCGTCCTCTACAACTACCTGGAGGCCAATCCTAAAGTACACGTGTTTTTATTCCTGTGCCAGGTATAACAATGACCACTATTTGTAATCTTAATTGGAAATCTAAACACATGTGCCCTCAGCTTAACACCACAAACCACCTTCTAGTAAAGCAGCATCCCATCTAATTCCCAGGTGCCATACGATGACCTGCGCTACTTGTTCGGTGAGATCATGTACAGGGGTCACATCACAGATGATTAGGATCGCCGTCTGTGTCGCACCTACCTGGAGGAATTTATCAAGCCGGAGATGATGGAGGGAGAGCTGCAGCTTGCGCCTGTTTCTCAATCTCGAGGATACTGGCTTCCAAGCCAATATTTCAAGGATGCTACGTCATCGAGTGCCGCCGAAGGACTGTTCCAATCTCCAGTATACTTGGAATTCCACCGAGGCCGCGTCCTTGGTTTGGGGGAAATTTCGAGGCTGCACATGGGTAGACTTCGCGTCCTTAAAATCCCCACAATGCTTTGCGCACGGACCAATTTCAAAGACCCTTGCGGAGAATGGCTGAACTGACGCAGCACACATTTAAATGTAAGTATGTAGTGGCGTAGAACATGTGTAGTGTTGGTAAATATGTTACTTTGTTACATTTGTTATCACCAAAAATGTGTTCCGTGAAAGTAAAGCAAGTTCATAATTAGATAGACATCATGAGGTATTTATTTTCGGTACAGTTTATGTTAAAACCGTTAGAGAGAGTAGCACACTTGTTAGCCTGTTCCATTCTTCTTCGTTTTCCGAAGCCGTGGCTTGGAAGTATACTTGCTTCATTTCTGAAGGAAGTGACTTGGAAGTACGCGACTACCAAGCCAGCATCCTCGCGATTGAGAAACACCCATGGACTACCACAGCTACCAGGTGAGGAAATACTAGCTTTTCCAGGACAGGAGAATACAGATCAATCATTCAGGCTGCAACATTGATAGAACAGATGAAGAAGTGTACATTCTGAAAAATAAAAGATTAGATATAGAAAAACTATAATACAAGAACGTAAAGACGGCACTCTGAGGGTCTCCTTGGGGCCACAAGGTTGGATCTTTGTGGTCATCAGCAAGAGTAAAGAGGCTTCATATTGCTCAAATGTACAGGAATCACTATATTTCCACAAGGACTTGGCTTGGCAACTGGAAGGTCACCGGTTCAAGTCCCGGAAAGACCAAGTGCTACCGAGATGTCCCTGAGCAAGGCACCGTTCCCTACACTGCTCCCCGGGCGCCGTACAGAAGTGCAGCACACTGCTCCTAGCATTAGGATGGGCTAAATGCAGAATATACATTTCCCCTCTGTGGGACAATTAACGGTATATAAAAAATAAAACCTCCTGTCTTGTTCGTTTCTCCCCCCTTACTTTGGTGTTCTCGATCACATTTGAGCGGTCTGTTTTAACTGCTCTTACATTAACACAAAATCCATTAATCATCACCAAAGTTTATTCAACACCATTTTAATATCTTAACAATATTTCAGAGCACTGGTTGACATGTATAACTATGAGTATACAAAGAATAGACACTGAAAAAGTATTCCACAGTCACATGCTTGTGGATTTGTGGGCGTGTACTCCAATACAATACAATCCATTTTATTTCTATAGCACATTTAAAAACAACAGAGTTTAACAAAGTGCTGTACATCAACAACTGTATAAAAAACATAGCATAAATACATAAAAAACACACAGGTCACAAAAAAAATATAAAACACGAGACAATGAAACCAGATCAGAAGCCACAGACTGAGAAACTCTCCTACATGACCTAAACACAATACAAAACACTAGTTAGATAATAAAAAAACAAATTCAAAAGCACAAGTGTCACCTGGTAAATGCCAGGGAAAAGAAGTGGGTTTTTAAATGAGATTTAAAAACAGGCAGAGTTGGAGCAAGTCTAACCTGGAGGGGCAATTTGTTCCATAACTTTGGAGCTGCAACAGCAAAGGCTCGGTCTCCTCGCTGCTCTAACCTCGATTTAGGGACGACCAGAAGGAGTCTGTCAGCAGACCTCAGTGGCCGTGTGGGTGTGTATGGTTTTAAAAGATCTGCCAGGTACGGTGGGCTAAACCGGTTAGGGCTTTGTATGCGAACAGTAACATTTTAAATTGGATTCTAAAACTGACAGGCGAGTATAGGCGTAATATGTTCACGTCTGCCGGTCCTTGTAAGGAGGCGTGCAGCAGCATTCTGGACCAGCTGTAGGCGAGACAGGGAAGCCTTGTTTACTCCAATGTACAGAGCATTGCAGCAATCCAGTTTAGTGGATATAAAACAATGTATTACTTTCTCGAAGTCATTAAAAGAAAGGAAAGGCTTGACCTTTTCTAAAAGTCTTAGCTGAAAGAAGCTGGATTTTACCACATAATTAATCTGTTTGTCTAGTTTAAAATCACGATCCATCCGTACACCCAGGTTTGTGACAATGGGTTTCACATATGGGACAAGAGAATCCAGCACAGGCGGGGCATTGGGTCCAAATATTATCACCCCGGTCTTCATTACATTTTAAAAAGTTCAAGGCCATCCAGACTCTGATGTCCTGCAGACAGTCAGACAGGCGTTGCTGAGGGTTTGGGTCATTTATTACTTCGCTTTGCTCGCTTTAAAAGTTGAGCAATGTTCAACTTTTCAAGCTTCGGCGGAAGCGTCAGCCAATCAAATCATATGCCAGTACAAGCTCTAGCCAATCAAACCACGTGCTTGTGTGTCCGGGGCGGGAGATTCATGTGATTGGTTGTTGGTCGAGTTTCAGACAAGCTCACCGGCAAGCTTCAACGCACGCTGCCATGTGGACGCTGCAGAGGTTTCTCAATACTCTAATTTCCCCCCCTCGACTCCTATCCTCGATACTTAGTCCCGCCCACAGGAGATGCGAGCGGAGGACTGAGGAGGGGAACCGAGGAGAGAGGAGTGGAAGCAGCAGGCGGTTAGAGAAATGAGAACTCCTCTCCTCTGAGCGGTCATTTTAAAGAGACGTCCATTAATGATGACAGGAGGCACAGCAGCCCTCTGTCTGATGGACAGATGTGTTCATGACCACTTATATATTTACTTTGATTCATTGACAGTGCGGTATAATGAGACAATAACAGGCTACAGATGCTGACATATACACACACACATATATATATATATATATATATTGTGGATAATTGAAGATTATATCACCTGATATATAAGAAGTGTGTTACGTTTGAATGGCAGAAAGTCTTGTTGCAATTTCCAGATATGGAAGGAGGCCCCTTGAGTTTCTCAGTTAATTATCAATAAATGTATTCAGTCCAGTAAAGCAGACTCCGAGGTGAAGGGAAGTTCACAGAAGCCTTTAGGCTACAAGAACAATCAACTTCTGTTAATGATAAATATGTGTGTGCGTTAAAGATGTTTGGGGAAGAAGTGTGTCTATTGCAGCAGCTAGATGAGATTACTGCTCAAAACGATACCTGTACTTGTGTTTTATATTGAGTTTTCTGTTTTATTCTTTCATGTGTGGGGACTAAATTGCTACAACATTATGGAGTGGTTGGCTTAAACATGTTTAATTACTCTGTATGAAATAGAAGCAGCTTTTTCATGACAGGAGACTAGAAATGATGGGGGAGGGGAGCAGAGAGGGAAGTCTGAAGAATGTGTGTGTGTGTACTGTAGAAATACGAGGCAGCGAACACCAGATGTTTGTCTTGCTTCAAATTAAGGGACTCTTGTTTCCGGATCATCTCGGCTGGCGCGCGCTGATACGCTACGAAAGCCCATCGTTTGTATATGGGCCAATAGATTACCTGTATGGGAGGACCATCCACACAGCTCCTCCCGTTGTTTTTACAATATCTCCTGTTGAGTCCTTGTGTCCGGTCTCTTTCCTCCTGCCGTCAAGATGATGATGTTCTCCCGGCATTTGGACCAGAGCAGGGGGTGGGCCTACCCCTTTGAGAAGTGTATTGTATTCTTACCTTTTATCATTAAAACAGATTATTTTTTAACCCCTATCCTGGTTGTTTTGAGTTTTCCTTCTTTTAAAACAAACTCATATAGGATCGGCGCGGAGCAGAGATATCTGCTCCTACAATATATATATATTAGTGCTGTCAAAATTATCGCGTTAACGGCGGTAATTAATTTTTTTAATTAATTGCGTTAAAATATTTAACGCATTTAACGCATGTGCAGAATGGCCTGCCCCATACGTGCCACCAGTGGCAGCGCCAGGGTATGGCTGGGGTAGGCTACACCCATACCAAGAAATGGCTTAGCCCCACCATGAAAAATGGGGCGAAGCCTGCGAGCTAGTTCAGGCAGTCAACTCGAGCACTTATGCTGCATTCATACACAACGCCCCCTTGCCGCTCTACAACCAACCAAACAGAGTCTCCTTAATATGCCGCTCTATTTAACCTGCCAGATCTCTCTCCATGCATTGCTTGCTGCTGCTATTGATGCAGCTACGTCGCTGCTGCTTGCTGCGTTCATTTGCTATTGCTGCATTCATTTGCTATTGCTGCGTTCATGTTCGTGCTGCTGTGTTTCATGTTGCTGCTGCTTGCCTGCCGTTGCTGTCCTTGCAAATGTCTATTGCAATCTCCGACTCTGGAACCGAATCATCATATGCAAGAAGCCGTAAGAAATGCCTCATTCCCGAAACACAGGCTAGCTCAGAGCATGGTTCAGACGCCGCTGGAACGAGCCACAGGTCCCGCACGACACGCATTCAGGTGTCCCTTCCGTCCTCATCTGGAGTAGCTTTTAATATCCTTTGGTCCAGAGGAAGTCCCGAGTTCTACGCCAGCTCCGGTAACAACCCCTCTCTTGTGTGTCAGCTAAGAGTCGCACTGTCTCTCGGTCGGTGGGTATTTAAACATCAAAAAAAAAAAAAGGCAGGAGCAAGCTGACTCCGGCATTCCCAAAGTACCTGCCATCCTGTCCTACCATCTCGAAGTAAAATCAGCGCTTGAAGCCTTTAATTGCACGATATATTCCCGTGAAGAAACTCGATTTCCTCTACCTGCAATGTAAACAAATGTTTCTACTTCCGCGTTCAACCACGTTGTGCCACTGACGTCACACTCCCGAGGATTCTGGGAATTGTAGTCCCAGATCCAGCCACGAGTTCTTGCTTCCTGACAGGTATATAATACTATTCTGCATAAGCAATGTTTTATTATGGAAATATTTGGCCTGCAGTAAGTCATATTTGAGGCAATTATACAGAAGTTGATTGTATATAAGTATTTATACTAGGCCTACTATAAATCAATGAAATTAAAAACGGAAATAAATTAATAATTTCCATCACGTGAATATGAAGGGAAGCTCGATACATTTTTGACCATCATTTTAGACTTTAATCTCCTACAGTGTATTTTCTATGAATACCATGAATCATTCTCTGCCAAGCGGCCATATACATTTAATCACCTACCAAAGAAGAGTTTTTCCTCACAGGAATTAAGCTCTACCTGCAATATCTGCCCCTCGCTGGGTGTGCCTCAGGAGGCTTCATGCTGCAAATCGTTTCCAAGCTCTTCCTAATCACAGATGTTCATCAAATTACCTTATCACAGGCTTAAATCAAGGTTTCTTAGCAAGTTATGCTGGCTCCCAGGGACCCATGTCTGTTGAAACCTGCACTCAAGACTGAAGTTTGCACTGAAGGAGCCAGGAGTATTACACGTGCTGCTATTTAAATGTTTAAAAACAGGCCCCTAGCCTAGTGCTAGGAGGAATTATTCAAGCAACGTTTCTTTATTGAGCCGTTAGTTCCTCACAATTATTCTGTTAAGAGTATTAACTACTAAAATTGTTCCCGTTTCTTTGTTCTGTAGATGACATGGCAGGGAAAGCAGACATCCCATATGCCTTCTGTGGCATATATATTTTAAGGTTTTACAATCAAATGTGCATTTGGTTGCCATAATAGCCCACGTTTCTTTGACATCAGAAGCATTATGCTGGATTCTCTACGACACACATACATTGTCATCTCATTTAGAAACACCGGAAAAGTCTGCAAGAGTGTGATTTGAGCTTAAGAAGCAGTCCTGAAGAACCATCATCACAGGAAAAGAAAAACAAAAAAAAACATATTTTGTCGAGCAGATTGTCTGTGACAAGGCAACCGGTAATTGTTTGAGCAACACATCCGAACCTTTGCAGGGGATGCCCACTGCAGGTGGCAGCACAGACCTGAATCCAGTAGACTTCTCAGAATGACTAGAGATCTTCTCATAGTCCAAAACAGTTAACAGGCACAGCAGAATCCCGATATGGGCCATTTCCCCAGACCAGCACACAGTATCTGCGATGTTCCTGGAGCAAAATCAGCACAGCAGCAAAGGACAGGCGAAAACAGCAGCGTGGAAGCGCTCCGGTCCCTCCGTGGTATCCCCGGGGTGAAAGCAGGCTCTGCAACAGCAGAACCAGGACAGGTGGAAAGCAGGCCCCAGCGGTGGTAAAATCCTCCTGTGTACAGCAGCACACGCCCGGTGGAAGCAGGCCAAGCCCGAAGCGTGGATCCACTCCGTCTCTCCGCGACGACTCCGGGGTAAAAACCTCTCCAGTACAGCCGAATTCTACAGGTGGGAGCAGGCCTCCGTAGATCGCAGATCGCAGGCAGCAACAGGTGGAGCCGCTCCGTCTCTTCGCTCCGTCTCCGGAGGTAAAACACCTCAGTACAGCCGGCCTCGGCAGATCGCAGACAACTAAAACTACTACTTGTATAAGCAGGGATGGCTAAAAGTTTGTAAGCAGGAGAGCTAGATGCTAACAGATGCCAGATGCTAACAGGTAGTGCGAGCCTGTAGAAATTGCGACTGCCTCCAATGATGTGATGACCTTAAGGCACCATAGTCTTAGGTCACGTTCACACCTGCTTGGTTACTACTATTGAATCGGTCCCTGTAGCGTTAACCCCTTGATGCGGTTCGTTGGATTGGTGTGGAAGCAGTCCGATACCTCTGCTCCGCCTAAAAGAGGTGGTCTCGGGTCGCTCGCTAGTAAACTCTGGAGAGGTTCATTGCTGGTGTGACGTAGTCCGCATCAAAACATGGGAAACAACTATTTGCGCGTCATCGCTTGTTTTGCTATCTATGCTGTGTGCAACATCCAGTAACCTATAGGGTCATGCATGCTTTCTGGTGACTGCTTACCTCACTGGTCTCCTGTGTACAGAGAAAAGGCAATGGTACAATCTCATCAGAGCCACTTGGCATCGGTGAAACCTCCTCACTGCAACGTCTCATTGTGTGTTATAATGTTTTTAATGCACGTTGTCTGATTTATAATCCTATGCGCCGGCCGCAGAGTCTGTTGATGTGCTCTCCAGATTAACAGCAGTATGAAAATAACCTGCCAATGCTCCATGATGCAGGCTACTGTGGGAATGGCTGGGATCTGCATTTTATCCGCTTAATGTCCCGCCAATTGTTGAAAAAGCATCTCCGTACAATGACTATAGTTTACAGTTCATAGTCTGTTTGAGGTTGCCTGGGTGAACGCAAACCCAACCTTCTGCAAATGAAATGATGTAATACACTTGCGTCTGGTGTAAAGACGCGGACTATTCAGCATGAATGCAATCTTAGAGATGGCTATTGCTCAGATCTTTGGTCTAGCCCCTCTGCGATGAGTAGAAGGTTATGTTCATTCTTTTATAATGACCTTGCGGTGTCCTCAGATCCTCTCTAGTTACTTACAGATGCTGCGCCTTCTGCTGGTTCGGGGGATTTCACAATGAGTGGTTTGCCCCACCAGCTTGCCATGCCCTCGTTCAACCAAACGACTCTGGATCTACACGTCAAGCCCTCAAGGATTTCCCATATTCTGCCTCCAACCAAGAGCATGATTCAGAGCATACAATTCAGCTTGGTACTTTATCTTCTTCTGTCCCAACCTCCTCGGTGTACTTATGCAATAGATATAATAGTTGCAATGATAAAGACTGCCTCTTAACTTTGCACCCGTGCAAAGGTTAATGTATAAATTCAGGCAAAGGGGTTTCACTATACATTGATAAACGTCAGATGCAGTTGTTACAGCTTTCTATTGGTTTCTCAGGTGGCGAATATACACAGACCTCTCACCTTTTAATCCTCAGCATAATCTCTCCCATACTGAAATAACTTTGGAGATCAAATATACACACTTTTTTGAAACATTCAATGTCTGACATTTCTGATTGGGGAGTCAAGGAACCCCGAATAATCATTGCTAAAACTAACACTGTTTTCTTTGTCCTTTATCTTCCATGCTGAACTTCTCGCATCATTGCCCTCTGACACATGTGTCGGCACCCATGTGTATTCGATGGCTGCAAACCCAACGACGAGGGTTCTCCTCCAAGCTGCGTGATCTCTGCCTAACCCGCGACCTGCCCCCAGATCGCTATTCCCACTGTTTAAGAATCTGCACAGCCACAACAGCAGCTCTATATCCGCCTACTTCAACCCTGAGTATCCTGGGCCGTCGGTCATCTTCTGCCCACCAGCGCTATATCATGCCTCACATGAATGAGATCCTTGCAGCACAAACAACCATGAGCTCTTGCACTACTCGATGATGAGTAACGTTCAAAGATGTATATCTGTAGAATCCTGTTATTGCATACCAGGTGGTTGCTGGGTTAGATTATATTTATTTCATTATAGTATATTCCCCTCATTGCTGCATGCTCGCGGTGCGGGGGAAGGGGTCGGCACTGGTCACTTCCAGGCCTACACATAGCAGTCTCGCTAGGTAGTATATTCCCCTCAAAGCCGCGGTGCTTAAGGGGGATGGCTTTTCGGGCTGTTCCCGGGCCTCCACATAGCAGTCACTAGGTAGTATATTCCCCTCAAAGCCGCGGTGCTTAAGGGGGATGGCTTTTCGGGCTGTTCCCGGGCCTTCACATAGCAGTCACTAGGTAGTATATTCCCCTCAAAGCCGTGGTGCTTAAGGGGGATGGCTTTTCGGGCTGTTCCCGGGCCTTCACATAGCAGTTTCATTAGGTAGCATATATAGGTAGTATATTCCTCTCAAAGCCGCTGTGCTCAGGGAAGAATCGGCTCTGGGCTATTCCTCAGGCCTACACATAGCAGTCTCACTTAGTAGTATATTCCCCTTAAAGCCGCTGTGCTTAGGGGGAATGGCCACATGGCAGCTCGCCAGGCCCTCTACTTATCAGTCTCACATCACCAGCGTCAGGCTCGGGCTACGCAGTTTTGGGGGATAGTATCTAATCTCCACGCAGTTTTGGGGGTTAGTTATTTAATCATCACTCATCGTGCTATGTATATCTATGGAGTGATGATGCCCGAGCCTAGTCGCCAAACTCAACTATATGCTGCTTCTAATAAACATGTTAAAGGAACACGTGAGTTGTCTGACTGAAATGGGGCGAAGCCTGCGAGCTAGTTCAGGCAGTCAACTCGAGCACTTATGCTGCATTCATACATAACGCCCCCTTGCCGCTCTACAACCAACCAAACAGAGTCTCCTTAATATGCCGCTCTATTTAACCTGCCAGATCTCTCTCCATGCATTGCTTGCTGCTGCTATTGATGCAGCTACGTCGCTGCTGCTTGCTGCGTTCATTTGCTATTGCTGCATTCATTTGCTATTGCTGCGTTCATGTTCGTGCTGCTGTGTTTCATGTTGCTGCTGCTTGCCTGCCCCACCACCACCCCAGCTTCCACCTGTAGGCTCGGGGGTTAGTTATTTAATCATCACTCATCGTGCTATGTATATCTATGGAGTGATGATGCCCGAGCCTAGTCGCCAAACTCAACTATATGCTGCTTCTAATAAACATGTTAAAGGAACACGTGAGTTGTCTGACTGAAATGATGTTAAAGTAAGCAAAATAAAGTCTGCAAACTCGCACGGAGTAAATTGCACAGACAGCAGTTAGTAAGATTGATTTCAGTAGACACGATTTTGAAAACTTTTGTCACGTAGTGATTGTCTTCTCAATAGAACATCTTTGATAACGGCGTGGTGTTGTTGCAGGAAGTCCCGACGCAGAATACTTTTGCTGTAGTACAGGGCAGAGCCATATACTAGTAATAATATGGCTCTGGTACAGGGGTGCACATAACTGGTACGCAGGTTATGTGCGTAATCTGAAATGCGTACCGTCACTTGTGTCACAAAGCGCATTTGCGTACCGACGTACTTGTGAAGCTTTTCCAGAAGGCGGTTAGATCACCGGACGACAGAGTCGGTCTCCGTGTGCACAGACAGGGCTGCTGTTAACGTCGGTCTGTACAACGGAACGGTGCCAAAACTACGCCAACCGGCTGCGGAGGGAGACTCCCCCCTTCACTGGAGATCTGCGCTATAACAGCTGATCACAACGTTCACACTCTGTGGTCACGAAGTACTCCACTAGCGCCCCCCCCCCCCCTCTGTCGACTTTCCTGAAGTACTCCCCCGTTGATAGAAATCAACACGTAATGAATTAAGACCCCACGGTTTGATGATTGATAGGTGTGTGGGTTGTATTTCATTTTGACATGCAGAATTTTTTTATAATAAACATAGATACTGTATGTTAAATTGATATATCCGCCTTCTTTCATTCATCTTTCCATTCCTACAACAATATACATAAATAAATGGCATATTTTGGACATAGTTCGAATGGTGATTAATCATGATTAATTAATTTTTAAGCTGTGATTAATCTGATTAAAAATTGTAATCGTTTGACAGCCCTAATATATATATATATATATATATACACACACACACACACACACACACACACACACACACACACACACATATATATAAATATATACAATTTCAGAATCAAATAAGTATGAGAGCACTCTCTAATAACGTAACACAATCAGAGACTGGATATATCCCCCCCCTCTCTCTCTGGTCGCTGAAATGGGGAATTCAAATTACGGGCCAAAAGTTGTATTTACAAGTATTAAAAGTAAACATAGGACACCAAACCAACTGAGACACGTCTGTCCGCCGCATCTACGCACTGTACAACACACACCCCTACACCACACACACACACACACACACACACACACACACACACACACACACACACACACACACACACACACACACACACACACACACACACACACACACACACACACACACACACACACACACACTGTACCACACACACACACACACTGCACCACACCTACAGCTACAGCCGTTGTGTATTTTATTATGTGAAGCACTAAATGGTCTTAGAAAAATATTGACTCTTTGTTTGTAGATATCTACTAAACTACAGCATACAAATACAGAGAGTAATGTAGGCCTGTTATACTGAGTGATATATATTTTACACACTGCTCTGCTTTCTGCACGGACCTCACAGCTGTTCTCACTGTAAACATCGCGTCGCGATGAAAGCAGTTACTAAAATAATATCCAGGGGATGCATGCAGAGCTGTCATTGGCTGAGATAGGTCCGGCCGTGCGTCACGCCTCCACCGTTCCCGGAAATGCGTCCGCGGAGGAGCCGTGGAGGACCCATCAGTGTATCCTCGGTTAGAGCTCCTCCAGAGAGCCTCGATGCTCGGTCGTTGATGTGCATTTGAAGAGTTTGGTTCCAAAACGCTATAAATCCATGTTGATTAATTTGAGTAAAAATGTATTTTCTTTACCAAGAAAAGTGGCAAGTGAAAACCACTATTTTCTGTTTCAAACTTTCACATAGCATCTTGAGGTTATAATAACATTACAAATTAAAATCCAGAATTAGATTTTCAAAGATTTATTTTAAAAACTGATAATTTTTTCCCCAAAATGCAATAACTCCATGACACGTTTTTTCCCCTCCAAAATGCAATAGATCCATTTTATTTTTCATATTGAAACTGTGCTAAAATACATAACAGTAAGTCAGTTGATACATATGAAAACCTCTGAACTTGGTCAATACTAAACTTATATATGGGCACTGGGCCAAAAATACATCAATCATCGCTCCCAAAATGTATTTAACGGGTCATCTTGTTAATGCTACACATTCATTACAACAATAAAACATTACATGTGAGGAAAATGTATCATGAACAAGAACAACAATATCACATTAGACCACATACAATCCAAAATCACATTCATATTTACCATGTAAACATTCATATTAGTGCTGTACGTTGTACGATTGTCTTGTGCATACTATAAATCCATTGCATTCATATAACTATATCTGTGTAAAGAACTGTAAAGAAGATTGAAAACTGATTTGCACAAGTCTTGTGCATACTATAAATCCATTGCATTCATATAACTATATCTGTGTAAATAATTTGTGCCCAAGCAATACATCAGACAGCTATAGGCTAAGTGATACTAATTCCTTAAGTAGGCTACATTTTAACATGAAAACAAACGAAAAAATAGCTAGAAACTTAAACATTAAAGATTCAACCGAAAAGCTTAATTGTGCCTTATTCACTTCATGATATAACCTAGGCTACACATCAGGCTGCATTGAAAAGCCAGTGATGTGCTTGTTGTGAATTAAGCTGTCATTATCTAGCCTATGTAGTCCAGCCTATCACATCAACATAGCGTCGTTTAATGATCCACATGTTTTAAGAGCAGGCAGTCCTGTATGAATAATATAATTTGTAAATCAAAATTGAACTCACCCAAAACGCTGCAAAAGGTGGCCTTGCTGACAGGAATTTTTGTGGGATGATCTTTGGTCAGCAAATGATATTCATTAGTGACCTCCCTATCCTTCTGCATATCGCTGTTGACAACCTTTGGACGTCTCCGCTGAAGTTTTTTGACAGTGATCAGCTGCAAAAGGACTTGATCCTGCTTGATTTTAGTAGATCCAGAGTAAAAACACTGAAAGTGTTTTAATAGATCCCCTGGGGTCAATGTGTCTGCGTGACAGAAGTTTGCTTTTGTATGAGAATGATAACAAGCGACAGCCGGCATTTTTTCTCCTCCCGAGTGTCTCATTTTCTTAATCTCCTCACGTGCATGATTACATTTCGATGGCTTGCGTTTCTTCCCCACCTCAGAAACCACCACAGGTTCATCAATGCCGTCAACATTATTCATGTTTTTATTGTTTGTTGAAGTAGATAATGACGAAAGCCGGTACATTCAGGGTGCCACCATTATTGTTTACACTGCGTGGAATGCTCTGTGATTGGTTGAGGTGCGTGGAATGGTGCGCTGTGATTGGTTGAGCGGATGTATCGCATTCTGTAGAGAAGGGAGACTGGCGTTTGTCGCTGTTTGGAAAGAAAGTGAGAAAAAAGGACAGAATAACAGCGGATATCGCGTTTTGCGGAAAATTGAATGTTGACTTTTCAATACCGACGAAATACAATACTGATTTTGGCGGGAACTCATTTTTTTCAAAAGTGGCGTTTATCGCGTTTTGGAACCAAACTCTTAATTTAGAGAAATTAGATGTCCTTCAACATGGCGCGCTGAAATTCATTTCCGGGTCACTACCGGAGGACCGAGGAGTCGAGGAGGGGAAATTAGAGTATTGAGAAACCTCTTGCGTAACAGCTGAGCAAGTGTCCATGACAGATGAATCATGGGAAGGAAGTGAGATGTTTGCTCTGATGGCGGCGACCTTGTCAACAAAAAACTGTAGAAACGCCTCACAGGTTTCAGTGAGGTTACTAAGTTGATGGATTGTGGGACATTTAGTATACAGTTTATAGTGCTAAAAGGAACACAGGGTTTATGACAGTTATTACGTATAACCAGCGCCATATAGATAGAAGAGTTACGACAACGGAAGTCCAAAAACGGTTATCGTCACGTGGTTCATGTAGACGAGGATCATTCCCCGGAAGTTCATGGCGGGCAATGTGAATGCATTGATAACAGGAGATGGAACTACGATTTTTGGTAATTATTAGTGAATAAAGGTTTTGATTTGCAATATTTATACAACAAATCGATATGTGTATGTATTTACATCAATATGTTTTAAAAAATAAAATAGAATTTGCTAATATTAAGTAGGGGTGTAACGGTTCACAAACATTTCGGTTCGGTACGTACCTCGGTTTTTTGGTCTCGGTTCGGTACGTTTTCGGTACAGCAGAATTTGTTTTCACAAAACAAAACATATATATACATATTTTTATTATTATTAAACTGTGAATAATGTATTCACTCAAATAAATACAAAATATAATAAAATAAACATTAAGGTGCAGCATTTCGATGAACTGAAATAATCTGTATTTGAACTATTAGTTTTGAGTTTTTAATTATTATTAAACTGTGAATATTCACTCAAATAAATACAAAATATAATAAAATGAATCTGTATTTGAACTGTACTGTACTAGCACCTAAGCAGCCAGTTTGATATTAGGACTTGCTTGTCATTGTATTTTCATGTTTTTTTAAAGAGAGATTAACTTGTCCACATTGCTTGCCGAAAGGGCAGATCTGCTGGCACTAACAATGTCTCCTGCTGTGGAGAACACCCTCTCGCTAGGGACAGAGGTAGCAGATACAGCCAGGTTGCGCTTTGCTAACATGGCAACATAAGGATATTTGGCGTTTGTAATAGCTTTGGCTCGGTCTGAACTTTTTGCGAGTGGTGGAGGCTAAATGCTAGCGGGAGTTGGGTTTGCACTTCAGTCTTTTTTCTTTTGGTACCGGTGATATTCACGTTCGGGTGATGCCTTTTCAAGAGTGTGCAAGTTTGATGTATTGCCAGCCGCGTAACCAATTTTAGTTGAACAATGCCGACAAACAGCTTTGGTTCGGTCCACCTGTCTTTGTCCGTCATCCTTGTACGTAACTGCAAAACCAAAATGTTCCCAAACCGGAGACTTCAATGATGCTCGAGGATTTTCGAGCTCAACTTTATCTGCGTTCGCCATTAATTTTCGACAGTTACTCAAATTACTGACTACATTTGAACGCATCCCTCTGACCAGCTCTCATAGTATGCCTCTCATCCAATGAAATTACTTGCTCGCTCTATGACGCGTTGAACCCAATGTGAGCAAATGACTCTGAATGCTGCGACGCAGCACCTGAGATTACTTCCAAAAAGTTGTTCACGTTCTCAATTTTTTACGTTTAACGTTATATTCGTATGTACACTTCGGTACACACCTGTACCGAACTGAAAGGCCCGTATCGAATCATTTCGGTACGGGTACGTGTACCGTTACACCCCTGATATTAAGTGATAATATTAGGATTAGTGTGAACAACTAGTTTACATGTTAGGCTAACAGTGCCTTGGTTAAAGAGCCTGTTGCTGTTTATTTATAGTTTTGAATTCTTTAAAACCAATATTATCTTCTTAAACTTGTATGGTAGTCAGGAGCATCACTTTCTAATGTTTATTGATATATTTAGAGGGAGGGGATCTAAAGTAATGCTTTAAAATTCAGATTAGATTAATTTCTACCATTTTCTTAAATTCATGGTAGTTTCAGTAATCCCCTGGTAATTGAGGACACAAGTTATCTAAATGACTAATGTCATCTTTATGGCTTCCAGAAAGGACAGGAGACCGACAGGTGACTATCAAAGGACTAGCAGCAGCAGCAGCAGCAGCAGCAGCATGATGATGATGTTAAATGTGTTGTTTTAGGAACATCCATTGCAAATACATGGAATGCAATAAACATTGAATAGCATATCATGCAGTTTGTCTGTGCCTTTTCCTCCGTGTTGTCCTGGTTTGCTGTGCTGCCTCCTAGTCGCCACCATGGTTTGCCGTGCTGCCTGGGGATGCTCAAATCGCTCCGAGAAAGGAGTACGAATGTACGGCTTCCCCACTGACACAGAGCGGAGGAAAACATGGCTGGCTCAAGTCAGCAGGAGCAATTTGACGACCAACAGCAAAAAAATATGTGAGGTATTTATATACAAACACTGCATTTGCACTTTTTCACAAAACGAAAACCACACCATTGGGAAAGCTTAATGTTTTGCTTAATACAAAAAAACAGGGAAAGGCTTGAAAAACACTGAGAGTTGAGACTCAGGGTGCAGGTATTCAGGCTCCATTGAATCCCCCTCTGGTTCTTGTGCTGAAAGAGGGAGTAAGGAGAAAGGGTTATACACAGGGGTGCACATAACTTTTTTGCCCTGGTTCTCAAAGGAGCACCTGGAGATGTTGCTTGGTGCTCATCCTTAAAATGAAATAAACTGTAACTTTTGAGGGGTTCTTGACTTTATTTGCCAGACACACGCGCTGAACACAAATGCAGAGGTGAACACAGAACACACATGCAGAGGTGAACACAAGACAACATTAGCAGGACCAGTAATCCTACAAGCTGTCATCACTACCCTCCTGACTGTTCTCCTCACTGTCTTCCTCTCTGTCAGACATGGTAGCTGATGATGTAGGCCTACTACTTTCTCTCTGGTTGAGTCTGCGATTAGCTGCTTGCATTCACAAGTCAACAGCTGGTTTTGGGTCGAAAGTCTCTGTTGTCATCTTAGACAAGTGGATGTAATCCACTTTAGTTATGCTAAAACAATGTCGGACACCGTAATCTTCTCTGGTCCCCTCCCCAATCTGATCAATGATGATATAGCCGCATTTCATCATTTCAGCGCTGGTTGTCTTGGTGGTGCCCAGCAAACAATGTGGGCTTCGTAAATAATTGGACAGCCTTCTGGGGAAAACCTGGTCTGATTAAGAGAGACGGCATTCATCCTACAGATGTAGCGCTTCGTTTCAGACGCCTACCCGTACGGGTCCGTGATCGGCAAGAAAAACCCCCGCAGGACTTGAAACGCCCCCTTGATAAATACATTTAATTATAATGAAACCAGCTGCAATGGATCATGGATCCACCAGGGGGAGCCGTGAAAAGCTGCCACACTGAAACTCATGTGAAATAAACAGCTGATCTACAGGTATCTGATATAGCGGATATTTGTTAAGATCCATATATGTCACGGATAGGATAATATTCTGTGCTAAATAAGAGACATGTAATAATTTACTAAACATCACCATGTTTTTATTTAACAAAATAATGTTTAATTCACGTTGGCGTAAGTACAAAACCATCGCTATGTTTTTAGATCAGGAAATGCATCCAGGGTCAAACAAACGATGTTCGATCGTCATCCTCGCGATCATTTTATGTATCTATGTTCGCGTGTTGAAATGAATGCACTCAATTTAATCCACGTGAGTTTACAACAACAACAATAATCGCTTTGTTTTATATCACATCCGACCGGAGGAAAATGCAGCGGCTCTCACTACCGATCATCCTAATCCCACGGGCAAACAATAATATGTACAGTGTTAATAGTTTAGTGTATTATTAGTGTCTAATATTACTGCTATAATAATCACACTGAGTTGTTGAAATCAGACCGTCGTTTTTTTAAACGCTCTGAATGAAACGGCAGCTCTCAGGTGATCAGCTGTGTGTTTACACAATAAAATATGCATAGTAATTTAATACCTTCCAACACACATTGTAAGAACAGTTCTGTTTCATATGAGTGTTGAGAGCTGTATCCACAAATCTACTAATTTTGCCTTCAGTGCACCAGATTGATGCATTTAACTTCAATTTAAATAAAAACATCTTCTGTTGTAACAACAATAACATTATAAATAGTAACATAGCATGGTATTGCACATTTACTGTAGCTTTGAGTGTTACTGGCCTGAGATTTTTTTATTACATGAATGAAGGTGACTGAGGCTTTTTAATATAGACTTTTCAGTGTCCCACATTTTGCACAGAACTGTCCCACATTAGGAAAACAGATTGTCTGAGACAACTTGGCACTAAGAGTACTAATATGTCTACCATTTCTTTTATGAGTTTAATATCCGCATGTTCTCTTTTGGTTTGATTAGGACACATCCTGGGGATTTCAGAATGTTACTGGATTTTGATTTATTGTATCGGCTTCATGTCGCAATATATTCCCGAAGTCTGAAATGCAAACATTTTCCACATTAGGGCAATTTACCCTACATTTAATCATTTTGTTTATTTTTAACGAAATAAATGTGGTTTAATCCATCATGAAATTAATGTAGGCTATTTACTTAGTACATATCTGACATTAACGATCAACACACTGTTCCTACTGCTCACAGGCTGATATCTAGTATATTCATACCCCTCACTGTTTATTCATCATTCAATTCATTATATATTTTATTCTGTAGATTGTGAACATTACTTTCACTTCACTGCTTGTTGCACCTGGTTAGAAGCTAAACTGCATTTCGTTGTCTCAGTACCTGTAATCTGTGCAATAACAATAAAGTTGAATCTAATCTTGAGCAGGAACTAATGTAGGCTATTTACTTAGTACATATCTGACATTAACGATTAAACACATTTGTGCATTCTTTATGAATGCAAACCGAGTCATTTCGTTTATTTTTAACGAAATAAATGTGATTTAATTCACATAATTTACTGTGTTAATTGTTTACTGTACAGTAGTATTGTTTAACTTGAAGGTGCCTGATGTGAACATTTCCAGAATGTATTGACCATACCGTTCACCAGCCCAACCCCCCATGTTTCCTATGTATGTTGGGGACCCTTTGTTTAAAACTAATTGGCCATCGGAATGTGTGGAGTCACATTCCACAGCTCTCCCCTCCCCCTCCTGTGATCCCCCGCACACAGAGAGACACAGGGAGATCGAGAGGAAATAATGATATTGCAAGTTAGAAACGTAAAATGCATTTTGACAGACACTTGGGGGAAATATGCTGCATTTTGAATGTCCGATAGTCCACCATTAACACCTTAGTCCGTCTCGTCTCATCAACGAAAACTAAAATATACATGACATACTTTGTTTTAGTAGATTTCGCATGAGAGCAAAAGGAGAATATCCGTGTGTAAGAGTGAAAATGTATGTATGTAAAATGAGAATATATGTGTGTAAGAGTGAAAATATGCTGCATTTTTGAATGTCCGATAGTCCACCATTTCCACCGGAAATATCAAACAGTTAATAAAAGTGAAAAACAATGACAAGACTTAACGTATTCATCATAATTAATTATATTTATTTCGTTTGGATGTAGGTGATCTTCTACTATATGAACATTTTGGACCCAAAATCACAAAAAAAACGTAAAAACAGATTTTGAAAATGATATTATTTATTTTAACACAACATACACAACGAAACCATTTAAAAGCTGGAATATATACATGGGATGTCACTATGATAATGTGAAAGTTTGATTGAGGTAGCATGGGATTTCATTCTGATAAGGCAAAAGTGTTATTATAAATATAATACAAATATATATATACACACTATGTACAAAAATCTGTTTTTTTCTGTCTTTATTCTGTGCCACGCTTCAAAGCGGTTTCTGTCAACTACGACACAGAGGGCAACATCACAGATTCCTCCTCCTCGCTACCTGTCAAAAAAACAAGCTTAAAGCTTGACTCACGTTCAGAGTTCTCTTCATCATAGTTGAATCTTCAAAACTCTAAATCTATCTAACTATATCTAAATTCTCAATGTTTGTCTGTCACGTTACTTCAATCGCAGTCTCCCGCAGCCTCTCTTCGTCTCCCGCCGCCTGTCTTTGTATATCTTCGTCTCTCATTTCCATTTCCCGCCGTCTCTCTTCGGTTCCCGCCGTCCCTCTTCGTCTCTTTTCGTCTTGTTTCGTATCACTCCGTTTACTGATTACCTCACCCCCTCCCTGGTAAATACATCCTGTTGAGAGATCTACAGTTTCCAGTATTTTCCGTTTCGTAAAATGATAAAATACAGCGAAGATATTAAAATATGTGCTTCCATTATTCATACTTCTGAAATATCTGTATTAACTTTATATCATCGTATACGTGTTTATTGGGTCTTTTTGCATGAAACAAAGACTGGCATATAGTTTCAAGCCAGTACTTTCGACAGAAATCACATATACATCCTGTTGAGCAGGATCTACAGTTTCCAGTATTTTCCGTTTCGTAAAATGATCAAATACGGCGAAGATATTCAAATATGTGCTTCCATTTTTCATACTTTTGAAATGTATTAACTTTATATCATCGTATCTCCGTGTTTACTGGGTCTTTTGCATGAAACAAAGACTGGGATATAGTTTCAAGCCAGTACTTTCGACAGAAACACACGGCAATGTTGTCCGGACTGTTGTTTTTATGCGGCACCGGCTTGAACAGGTCATGTGATCTGATCACGCCGGCGTGACGGTCGACTCCGGGTTAATATTAAATACATATAAGTATTTTTACAACTTGTATTTAGAAATACTCTGTTGTAATTATTGATGCATCTGCTATAATGGGGTTAATGTATGATATTACTTAATAATACAATATATATGATAATTATATTTTAGTTTTATTCATTTCTTATTTCATAGTTTCTTATTATTTTAATTTTATGAATCTGTGCTGTCCTGTTTTTCACTCTCACCCTGTTGCTGTTTGAACTACTGAATTTCCCCACGGGATTAATAAATGTCCATCTTATCTTATCTTAATGTATAAGTTGATTTACTTCAATCTACTGTACAATATTACAAGAAATATACTGCATAAAGCAAACTATATACTTTATTTGATCTAAAACTGATGCTTTTTCATTAGCCTGTGAAAACCATACAGTAACAATAAGAGATTAAATGCTACAGTATTCAGCACACAGAACTGCAGAGCTGCAAACATTGAAACAGACCAGGTTCTCCAACACCCAGCTGTCTTTGTGTCTTTGTGAATGAAGCGCCATCTCATGGTTACATCCTGTAATTGAACAAATGGGGAAATTGGGCAACGCCCTCTAGCAATTTGGCAACACCCCCAGCCACTGGCATCCGCTGGGCTTTTGACTGGGACACACCCATTTGAGTCTGATCTGCAGTGCTACATCTGTACATTTTAAAAAAGCAATATAAATTCATTTTTACATTTAGTTCAATGTAATGATTAATGTTTGAATCAGAATATCTTTGTTTTCATTTACATGTTCCTCCTGTATGTTAATGAGGGAGTGTGACGGTGAATGGGCGAACTACAACTCTGTCTCCGTTGGCTGCAGTTAGACACTGCATACTGTAAGAACACTACAAATAATAGGATATTATGTCGCATTCACAGAAAGTAAATAGCATTTCGAGGGCATATTGTGGCACAGAGAAGGAAGACGACGAGTAATATCACTCCTCTTCACAATATACAGGTGCATACAATTAGCAAAAGTAAGCCAAGAAATACAGAGGACATCAAACGAGTTGACTACAAAGCATTTCTGCATTAAAGGCCAATATGTTTTACATCAAAACTTACATCAGGACTTTCATCTGCACTAACTTAAAAGAATATTGATAGTCATTATGGAGCAGCAGATGGGCAACGCCTCATTTCCTTCTTCTTAATGTCATATTCAGTTTGTCAATTGATCCTTACTGTTTGAATCTCACCCAGAAATATCTCAGCATTTCTCGGCTTCTTGTCCTCTGTCAGCAGTTCTGTAGAAGAAACATCTGAGAGAGAAAACACATGATTACTTTCTGTCCTCATGTAATTGGAGTTGCTAATCTTTATGGTGAACAGTGAACTGTTGAAACAATCAATTATCAAAATGTTGCAGATTAAGTAATTCATTTATAGAATAATGGAATAATGACTTTAGCTCTTACGGGGAAATACCTTTGGCCATATGAATCATGTTTGATCGATGCTACACAGGTTCTTATGGAAAGGCTTGAAGGAGTTACTGCCCCTCTTCTGTCATGTTGAAGCTTTCAAGCTGCCTGGCATGTACACATCGCAGACTGTGAATGTCTTTCATTTTATTTCAAATTAAATAAAATGACATAAAAGATTTTCCATAAAAAAGTTGATTCAAGAACAAATCTCTGTTATTAGATCAGCACTTTTCTTATATGACTATTATTGCTAAATTTGAAAGGTCTTTACCAGCTTTGGAATTATATATACCAATGCAAATCGGGCAACCGTTTAAGTTTAAAACTCGCACATGCGCAATGCATATTGGGCAGCCGTCTAGACGTCAAGTGTCCTATTTGGGTTGCCATATTTAGTTGTCCAATATGGCGGACCATCTCGCACATGCGCAATGTGGATCGGGTAGGGATGCGGATCGGGTAGTCACAGGCCGTTTCTCAATGTCGAGTAAAGCTGCTCCAGAGCCACTATTTCAAGTATACTACCTCATCGAGTGGCGCCGAAGGACTGTTTAAATGCCCAGCATACATGTGCTACCAAGCAAGCCTCCTCGACATTGAGAAACCGAGACAGAGGCCGTTTCACAATGTCGTGTAAACCTGCTGCAAAGCCACTATTTCAAGTATACTACGTCATCGAGTGGCACCGAAAGACTGTTTAAATGCTTGTTAAATGCCCAGCATTCAATGACGTAGTATACTTGAAATAGTGGAGACATTGAGAAACGGCCACACACAACGAATATTTTCCTCAGAGTCCGGCGCACTTCCTGGGGGCTTGGGAGGCGGGGTCTCGTTAATTTTTATCAGAGCTGCTCATTGGCGCATCAGGGTTCTGATGAACTAAGTACGGCAAAGTACTTGCTGTGAAAGCGCCGGGTGACGTCACGGACTGATACGGAAATTGTAGTACCGCCGTTTGGACACAACGAATATTTTCGCACTTCCTGGGGGCTTGCGGTTGTCACGATTCTATCACGATTCTCATGTTATGTCACGTTTGTAGTTTTGTCTGTGTTGCTGTTTTTCTTGTCTTTGGGTTTTATTGTGTAAAGTGATCACCCCCGTTTCCTGCCTGTCTACTTTCTGTCTGTTTCCCTCCCTGATTACCCGATTGTGTTCACCTGTTGTCCTTGTGTTTCTCCTCCCCTGCCCAGCTGTGTCTTGTTCTGTGATTACCCTTCTGTGTATTTAGTCTAGTCTTCCCCTGTGTTCCATGTCGGTTCATTGTTTCCCCTCCATGTTATTCCACGGTTGTGTTCCTTGTGCTGCTTTGGATATTTTGGATTCTGCCTTGTTTTTGCCACAGCTTTATTATTTAATAAAGCTCGCTTTTCGCTATTCTGCATTTGAGTCCTACCTGCTTCACCCATTCGTAACAGCGGTAGACGCAAACAACAAGCTAGAATTTTCAAACTACAAGAAGATAAGGAGGACTTTTACAAAAGAGTAATAGAGATTTTTGTCCAGAAGGATAGGCGCATGGACTTCACCTTCAAGTAAAGGTAAGACCACCATTTTATTGAAAATGGGATCTTACTAAAGAGAAAAAAATCCAATATTTAAATGAAACTACATTTTGTGGGTATCCTTTTGTCGAACGGTCTGTTTAAAATGAATCGAAGCATCAGACAAAAAATGCTTTTGAAAATAACAGAATATTTCGATGAAGGTAAAAATATAATATTTATAAATCGGATTCTGAAAGAGTCAGTGCCTCACCAGCCATGAACCTCACCACGCGTCACTGGTGTGAGCTCAAGATTGAAAACGCACACGCCCCTAGGGTGAATGTTTATAGGATGCCGTTTTCTGGTTCAGTACTGCTCTGAAATAAAGCTCATTTGAGTTTAAAAGCTCAAACAAATATTCAGTTTGAGGGAGAACAGCCTTGCACATCCCCTCAATAAAGTAAGTGGCACATTATTAAATTATAAATAAGGGTCTTAGTTGGTTCAGTGCTAGCTTTGTTAAAAGTAATGTATACTTACTGTTGCTTGAAACAAGCAGCAACATGTGAGCTATGCACCAGGCTCTGTTTTATTCAGCCTGATTTTCCCTAGAACTTGTTCAGTGCAAAAGCTGGTTACTTTTGCACAGATAGGGTTCCAGTTCAATATTACATTACATTACATTGCATTTAGCTGACGCTTTTATCCAAAGCGACTTACAATAAGTACATTCGACCAGGAAGACACAACCTTGAGGAAAACAGAATCATATAAGAACATCAGGTTTCAAAGAGCCAATGTTTCAAGTGCTGCTCAACTGGCTATAGATAAGCCAGTCCTTTATTAGTATATAAGTGCTCTGTTAGCAGTTCTTTGTTAGTCATTCTATCGCTCGAAGTGGAGTCGAAAGAGATGAGTTTTCAGTCTGCGCCGGAAGGTGTGTAAGCTTTCTGCGGTCCTGATTTCAATGGGGAGCTCATTCCACCATTTTGGAGCCAGGATAGCAAACCCACGTGTTTTTGCTGATGGGAACTTGGGTCCCCCTCGCAGCGAGGGTGCAGCGAGTCGTTTGGTTGATGCAGAGCGTAGTGCACGTGCTGGGGTGTACGGTTTAACCATGTCCTGGATGTAGGAAGGGCCAGATCCATTCGCAGCATGGTACGCAAGTACCAGTGTCTTGAAGTGGATTCTAGCAGTTACCGGAAGCCAGTGGAGGGAGCGGAGGAGCGGCGTGGTGTGGGAAAATTTTGGAAGGTTGAAGACCAGACGAGCCGCTGCATTCTGGATGAGCTGCAGAGGTCGGATGGCACATGCAGGTAGACCAGCCAGGAGGGAGTTGCAGTAGTCTAGGCGTGAGGTGACGAGAGCCTGGACCAGAACCTGCGTCGATTTCTGGGTCAGCTGTGGGCGTATCTTCCTGATGTTGAAAAGCGTGTATCTGCAGCAGCGGGTTGTAGCAGCGATGTTTGCAGTAAACGACAGGTTGTTATCTAGGATAACACCCAGATTCCTTGCAGTCTGAGTCGGGGAAACAACAGAGGGGCCGATGTTGATAGTTAGGTCAAGAGAGGGACAATCTTTTCCCGGAAGGAAAAGCACTTCAGTTTTGTCAAGGTTGAGCTTGAAATGATGAGCGGACATCCACTGAGAGATGTCAGCTAAACAAGCAGAGATGCGTGCGACGACCTGGTCTCTGAGCGGGGAAAGGACAGAATTAATTGGGTGTCCTCACGTGCATGATTACATTTCGATGGCTTGCGTTTCTTCCCCACCTCAGAAACCACCACAGGTTCATCAATGCCGTCAACATTATTCATGTTTTTATTGTTTGTTGAAGTAGATAATGACGAAAGCCGGTACATTCAGGGTGCCACCATTATTGTTTACACTGCGTGGAATGCTCTGTGATTGGTTGAGGTGCGTGGAATGGTGCGCTGTGATTGGTTGAGCGGATGTATCGCATTCTGTAGAGAAGGGAGACTGGCGTTTGTCGCTGTTTGGAAAGAAAGTGAGAAAAAAGGACAGAATAACAGCGGATATCGCGTTTTGCGGAAAATTGAATGTTGACTTTTCAATACCGACGAAATACAATACTGATTTTGGCGGGAACTCATTTTTTTCAAAAGTGGCGTTTATCGCGTTTTGGAACCAAACTCTTAATTTAGAGAAATTAGATGTCCTTCAACATGGCGCGCTGAAATTCATTTCCGGGTCACTACCGGAGGACCGAGGAGTCGAGGAGGGGAAATTAGAGTATTGAGAAACCTCTTGCGTAACAGCTGAGCAAGTGTCCATGACAGATGAATCATGGGAAGGAAGTGAGATGTTTGCTCTGATGGCGGCGACCTTGTCAACAAAAAACTGTAGAAACGCCTCACAGGTTTCAGTGAGGTTACTAAGTTGATGGATTGTGGGACATTTAGTATACAGTTTATAGTGCTAAAAGGAACACAGGGTTTATGACAGTTATTACGTATAACCAGCGCCATATAGATAGAAGAGTTACGACAACGGAAGTCCAAAAACGGTTATCGTCACGTGGTTCATGTAGACGAGGATCATTCCCCGGAAGTTCATGGCGGGCAATGTGAATGCATTGATAACAGGAGATGGAACTACGATTTTTGGTAATTATTAGTGAATAAAGGTTTTGATTTGCAATATTTATACAACAAATCGATATGTGTATGTATTTACATCAATATGTTTTAAAAAATAAAATAGAATTTGCTAATATTAAGTAGGGGTGTAACGGTTCACAAACATTTCGGTTCGGTACGTACCTCGGTTTTTTGGTCTCGGTTCGGTACGTTTTCGGTACAGCAGAATTTGTTTTCACAAAACAAAACATATATATACATATTTTTATTATTATTAAACTGTGAATAATGTATTCACTCAAATAAATACAAAATATAATAAAATAAACATTAAGGTGCAGCATTTCGATGAACTGAAATAATCTGTATTTGAACTATTAGTTTTGAGTTTTTAATTATTATTAAACTGTGAATATTCACTCAAATAAATACAAAATATAATAAAATGAATCTGTATTTGAACTGTACTGTACTAGCACCTAAGCAGCCAGTTTGATATTAGGACTTGCTTGTCATTGTATTTTCATGTTTTTTTAAAGAGAGATTAACTTGTCCACATTGCTTGCCGAAAGGGCAGATCTGCTGGCACTAACAATGTCTCCTGCTGTGGAGAACACCCTCTCGCTAGGGACAGAGGTAGCAGATACAGCCAGGTTGCGCTTTGCTAACATGGCAACATAAGGATATTTGGCGTTTGTAATAGCTTTGGCTCGGTCTGAACTTTTTGCGAGTGGTGGAGGCTAAATGCTAGCGGGAGTTGGGTTTGCACTTCAGTCTTTTTTCTTTTGGTACCGGTGATATTCACGTTCGGGTGATGCCTTTTCAAGAGTGTGCAAGTTTGATGTATTGCCAGCCGCGTAACCAATTTTAGTTGAACAATGCCGACAAACAGCTTTGGTTCGGTCCACCTGTCTTTGTCCGTCATCCTTGTACGTAACTGCAAAACCAAAATGTTCCCAAACCGGAGACTTCAATGATGCTCGAGGATTTTCGAGCTCAACTTTATCTGCGTTCGCCATTAATTTTCGACAGTTACTCAAATTACTGACTACATTTGAACGCATCCCTCTGACCAGCTCTCATAGTATGCCTCTCATCCAATGAAATTACTTGCTCGCTCTATGACGCGTTGAACCCAATGTGAGCAAATGACTCTGAATGCTGCGACGCAGCACCTGAGATTACTTCCAAAAAGTTGTTCACGTTCTCAATTTTTACGTTTAACGTTATATTCGTATGTACACTTCGGTACACACCTGTACCGAACTGAAAGGCCCGTATCGAATCATTTCGGTACGGGTACGTGTACCGTTACACCCCTGATATTAAGTGATAATATTAGGATTAGTGTGAACAACTAGTTTACATGTTAGGCTAACAGTGCCTTGGTTAAAGAGCCTGTTGCTGTTTATTTATAGTTTTGAATTCTTTAAAACCAATATTATCTTCTTAAACTTGTATGGTAGTCAGGAGCATCACTTTCTAATGTTTATTGATATATTTAGAGGGAGGGGATCTAAAGTAATGCTTTAAAATTCAGATTAGATTAATTTCTACCATTTTCTTAAATTCATGGTAGTTTCAGTAATCCCCTGGTAATTGAGGACACAAGTTATCTAAATGACTAATGTCATCTTTATGGCTTCCAGAAAGGACAGGAGACCGACAGGTGACTATCAAAGGACTAGCAGCAGCAGCAGCAGCAGCAGCATGATGATGATGTTAAATGTGTTGTTTTAGGAACATCCATTGCAAATACATGGAATGCAATAAACATTGAATAGCATATCATGCAGTTTGTCTGTGCCTTTTCCTCCGTGTTGTCCTGGTTTGCTGTGCTGCCTCCTAGTCGCCACCATGGTTTGCCGTGCTGCCTGGGGATGCTCAAATCGCTCCGAGAAAGGAGTACGAATGTACGGCTTCCCCACTGACACAGAGCGGAGGAAAACATGGCTGGCTCAAGTCAGCAGGAGCAATTTGACGACCAACAGCAAAAAAATATGTGAGGTATTTATATACAAACACTGCATTTGCACTTTTTCACAAAACGAAAACCACACCATTGGGAAAGCTTAATGTTTTGCTTAATACAAAAAAACAGGGAAAGGCTTGAAAAACACTGAGAGTTGAGACTCAGGGTGCAGGTATTCAGGCTCCATTGAATCCCCCTCTGGTTCTTGTGCTGAAAGAGGGAGTAAGGAGAAAGGGTTATACACAGGGGTGCACATAACTTTTTTGCCCTGGTTCTCAAAGGAGCACCTGGAGATGTTGCTTGGTGCTCATCCTTAAAATGAAATAAACTGTAACTTTTGAGGGGTTCTTGACTTTATTTGCCAGACACACGCGCTGAACACAAATGCAGAGGTGAACACAGAACACACATGCAGAGGTGAACACAAGACAACATTAGCAGGACCAGTAATCCTACAAGCTGTCATCACTACCCTCCTGACTGTTCTCCTCACTGTCTTCCTCTCTGTCAGACATGGTAGCTGATGATGTAGGCCTACTACTTTCTCTCTGGTTGAGTCTGCGATTAGCTGCTTGCATTCACAAGTCAACAGCTGGTTTTGGGTCGAAAGTCTCTGTTGTCATCTTAGACAAGTGGATGTAATCCACTTTAGTTATGCTAAAACAATGTCGGACACCGTAATCTTCTCTGGTCCCCTCCCCAATCTGATCAATGATGATATAGCCGCATTTCATCATTTCAGCGCTGGTTGTCTTGGTGGTGCCCAGCAAACAATGTGGGCTTCGTAAATAATTGGACAGCCTTCTGGGGAAAACCTGGTCTGATTAAGAGAGACGGCATTCATCCTACAGATGTAGCGCTTCGTTTCAGACGCCTACCCGTACGGGTCCGTGATCGGCAAGAAAAACCCCCGCAGGACTTGAAACGCCCCCTTGATAAATACATTTAATTATAATGAAACCAGCTGCAATGGATCATGGATCCACCAGGGGGAGCCGTGAAAAGCTGCCACACTGAAACTCATGTGAAATAAACAGCTGATCTACAGGTATCTGATATAGCGGATATTTGTTAAGATCCATATATGTCACGGATAGGATAATATTCTGTGCTAAATAAGAGACATGTAATAATTTACTAAACATCACCATGTTTTTATTTAACAAAATAATGTTTAATTCACGTTGGCGTAAGTACAAAACCATCGCTATGTTTTTAGATCAGGAAATGCATCCAGGGTCAAACAAACGATGTTCGATCGTCATCCTCGCGATCATTTAATGTATCTATGTTCGCGTGTTGAAATGAATGCACTCAATTTAATCCACGTGAGTTTACAACAACAACAATAATCGCTTTGTTTTTATATCACATCCGACCGGAGGAAAATGCAGCGGCTCTCACTACCGATCATCCTAATCCCACGGGCAAACAATAATATGTACAGTGTTAATAGTTTAGTGTATTATTAGTGTCTAATATTACTGCTATAATAATCACACTGAGTTGTTGAAATCAGACCGTCGTTTTTTTTAAACGCTCTGAATGAAACGGCAGCTCTCAGGTGATCAGCTGTGTGTTTACACAATAAAATATGCATAGTAATTTAATACCTTCCAACACACATTGTAAGAACAGTTCTGTTTCATATGAGTGTTGAGAGCTGTATCCACAAATCTACTAATTTTGCCTTCAGTGCACCAGATTGATGCATTTAACTTCAATTTAAATAAAAACATCTTCTGTTGTAACAACAATAACATTATAAATAGTAACATAGCATGGTATTGCACATTTACTGTAGCTTTGAGTGTTACTGGCCTGAGATTTTTTTATTACATGAATGAAGGTGACTGAGGCTTTTTAATATAGACTTTTCAGTGTCCCACATTTTGCACAGAACTGTCCCACATTAGGAAAACAGATTGTCTGAGACAACTTGGCACTAAGAGTACTAATATGTCTACCATTTCTTTTATGAGTTTAATATCCGCATGTTCTCTTTTGGTTTGATTAGGACACATCCTGGGGATTTCAGAATGTTACTGGATTTTGATTTATTGTATCGGCTTCATGTCGCAATATATTCCCGAAGTCTGAAATGCAAACATTTTCCACATTAGGGCAATTTACCCTACATTTAATCATTTTGTTTATTTTTAACGAAATAAATGTGGTTTAATCCATCATGAAATTAATGTAGGCTATTTACTTAGTACATATCTGACATTAACGATCAACACACTGTTCCTACTGCTCACAGGCTGATATCTAGTATATTCATACCCCTCACTGTTTATTCATCATTCAATTCATTATATATTTTATTCTGTAGATTGTGAACATTACTTTTCACTTCACTGCTTGTTGCACCTGGTTAGAAGCTAAACTGCATTTCGTTGTCTCAGTACCTGTAATCTGTGCAATAACAATAAAGTTGAATCTAATCTTGAGCAGGAACTAATGTAGGCTATTTACTTAGTACATATCTGACATTAACGATTAAACACATTTGTGCATTCTTTATGAATGCAAACCGAGTCATTTCGTTTATTTTTAACGAAATAAATGTGATTTAATCCACATAATTTACTGTGTTAATTGTTTACTGTACAGTAGTATTGTTTAACTTGAAGGTGCCTGATGTGAACATTTCCAGAATGTATTGTTTTCACTTTTTAAATGCCTCTGTGATGTGCTGCAGACCATACCGTTCACCAGCCCCAACCCCCCCATGTTTCCTATGTATGTTGGGGACCCTTTGTTTAAAACTAATTGGCCATCGGAATGTGTGGAGTCACATTCCACAGCTCTCCCCCCTCCTGTGATCCCCCGCACACAGAGAGACACAGGGAGATCGAGAGGAAATAATGATATTGCAAGTTAGAAACGTAAAATGCATTTTGACAGACACTTGGGGGAAATATGCTGCATTTTGAATGTCCGATAGTCCACCATTAACACCTTAGTCCGTCTCGTCTCATCAACGAAAACTAAATATACATGACATACTTTGTTTTAGTAGATTTCGCATGAGAGCAAAAGGAGAATATCCGTGTGTAAGAGTGAAAATGTATGTATGTAAAATGAGAATATATGTGTGTAAGAGTGAAAATATGCTGCATTTTGAATGTCCGATAGTCCACCATTTCCACCGGAAATATCAAACATTTAATAAAAGTGAAAAACAATGAACAAGACTTAACGTATTCATCATAATTAATTATATTTATTTCGTTTGGATGTAGGTGATCTTCTACTATATGAACATTTTGGACCCAAAATCACAAAAAAAACGTAAAAACAGATTTTGAAAATGATATTATTTATTATTTAACACAAACATACACAACGAAACCATTTAAAAGCTGGAAATATATACATGGGATGTCACTATGATAATGTGAAAGTTTGATTGAGGTAGCATGGGATTTCATTCTGATAAGGCAAAAGTGTTATTATAAATATAATACCAATATATATATATACACACTATGTACAAAAATCTGTTTTTTCTGTCTTTATCTGTGCCACGCTTCAAAGCGGTTTCTGTCAACTACGACACAGAGGGCAACATCACAGATTCCTCCTCCTCCATGTCAAAAAACAAGCTTAAAGCTTGACTCACGTTCAGAGTTCTCTTCATCATAGTTGAATCTTCAAAACTCTAAATCTATCTAACTATATCTAAATTCTCAATGTTTGTCTGTCACGTTACTTCAATCGCAGTCTCCCGCAGCCTCTCTTCGTCTCCCGCCGCCTGTCTTTGTATATCTTCGTCTCTCTCCATTTCCCGCCGTCTCTCTTCGGTTCCCGCCGTCCCTCTTCGTCTCTTTTCGTCTTGTTTCGTATCACTCCGTTTACCTGATTACCTCACCCCCTCCCTGGTAAATACATCCTGTTGAGCAGAATCTACAGTTTCCAGTATTTTCCGTTTCGTAAAATGATAAAATACAGCGAAGATATTAAAATATGTGCTTCCATTATTCATACTTCTGAAATATATCTGTATTAACTTTATATCATCGTATATCCGTGTTTATTGGGTATTTTTGCATGAAACAAAGACTGGCATATAGTTTCAAGCCAGTACATTCGACAGAAATGCACATATACATCCTGTTGAGCAGGATCTACAGTTTCCAGTATTTTTCGTTTCGTAAAATGATCAAATACGGCGAACATATTCAAATATGTGCTTCCATTTTTCATACTTTTGAAATGTATTAACTTTATATCATCGTATCTCCGTGTTTACTGGGTCTTCTTGCATGAAACAAAGACTGGGATATAGTTTCAAGCCAGTACTTTCGACAGAAACACACGGCAATGTTGTCCGGACTGTTGTTTTTATGCGGCACCGGCTTGAACAGGTCATGTGATCTGATCACGCCGGCGTGACGGTCGACTCCAAAGGGTTCATATTAAATACATATAAGTATTTTTACAACTTGTATTTAGAAATACTCTGTTGTAATTATTGATGCATAAATGTGTTCATCCATTCAATGTGGCATCTGCTATAATGGGGTTAATGTATGATATTACTTAATAATACAATACATTATAATATATGATAATTACATTTTAGTTTTATTCATTTCTTATTTCATAGTTTCTCATTATTATTATTTTTATGGCTCATCTTATTTTTGATTTTATTAATCTGTGTGAATCTGTGCTGTCCTGTTTTTCACTCTCACCCTGTTGCTGTTTGAACTACTGAATTTCCCCACGGGATTAATAAAGGTCCATCTTATCTTATCTTAATGTATAAGTTAATTTACTTCAATCTACTGTACTGTGTAAAAACACCCCAACAATATTACAAGAAATATACTGCATAAAGCAAACTATATACTTTATTTGATCTAAAATATTGATGTTTTTTCATTATAGTAGCTTGTGAAAACCATACAGTAACCAATAAGTGATTAAATGCTACAGTATTCAGCAAACACAACTGCAGAGCTGCAAACAGACTAAGTTATACAACACCCAGTTGTCTTTGTGTATTTTGTGAATGAAGCGCAATCTCATGATTAAATCCTGTAATTGAACAAATGGGGAAATTGGGCAACGCCCTCTAGCAATTTGGCAACACCCCCAGCCACTGGCATCCGCTGGGCTTTTGACTGGGACACACCCATTTGAGTCTGATCTGGAGTGCTACATCTGTACATTTTAAAAAAGCAATATAAATTCATTTTTACATTTAGTTCAATGTAATGATTAATGTTTGAATCAGAATATCTTTGTTTTCATTTACATGTTCCTCCTGTATGTTAATGAGGGAGTGTGACGGTGAATGGGCGAACTACAACTCTGTCTCCGTTGGCTGCAGTTAGACACTGCATACTGTAAGAACACTACAAATAATAGGATATTATGTCGCATTCACAGAAAGTAAATAGCATTTCGAGGGCATATTGTGGCACAGAGAAGGAAGACGACGAGTAATATCACTCCTCTTCACAATATACAGGTGCATACAATTAGCAAAAGTAAGCCAAGAAATACAGAGGACATCAAACGAGTTGACTACAAAGCATTTCTGCATTAAAGGCCAATATGTTTTACATCAAAACTTACATCAGGACTTTCATCTGCACTAACTTAAAAGAATATTGATAGTCATTATGGAGCAGCAGATGGGCAACGCCTCATTTCCTTCTTCTTAATGTCATATTCAGTTTGTCAATTGATCCTTACTGTTTGAATCTCACCCAGAAATATCTCAGCATTTCTCGGCTTCTTGTCCTCTGTCAGCAGTTCTGTAGAAGAAACATCTGAGAGAGAAAACACATGATTACTTTCTGTCCTCATGTAATTGGAGTTGCTAATCTTTATGGTGAACAGTGAACTGTTGAAACAATCAATTATCAAAATGTTGCAGATTAAGTAATTCATTTATAGAATAATGGAATAATGACTTTAGCTCTTACGGGGAAATACCTTTGGCCATATGAATCATGTTTGATCGATGCTACACAGGTTCTTATGGAAAGGCTTGAAGGAGTTACTGCCCCTCTTCTGTCATGTTGAAGCTTTCAAGCTGCCTGGCATGTACACATCGCAGACTGTGAATGTCTTTCATTTTATTTCAAATTAAATAAAATGACATAAAAGATTTTCCATAAAAAAGTTGATTCAAGAACAAATCTCTGTTATTAGATCAGCACTTTTCTTATATGACTATTATTGCTAAATTTGAAAGGTCTTTACCAGCTTTGGAATTATATATACCAATGCAAATCGGGCAACCGTTTAAGTTTAAAACTCGCACATGCGCAATGCATATTGGGCAGCCGTCTAGACGTCAAGTGTCCTATTTGGGTTGCCATATTTAGTTGTCCAATATGGCGGACCATCTCGCACATGCGCAATGTGGATCGGGTAGGGATGCGGATCGGGTAGTCACAGGCCGTTTCTCAATGTCGAGTAAAGCTGCTCCAGAGCCACTATTTCAAGTATACTACCTCATCGAGTGGCGCCGAAGGACTGTTTAAATGCCCAGCATACATGTGCTACCAAGCAAGCCTCCTCGACATTGAGAAACCGAGACAGAGGCCGTTTCACAATGTCGTGTAAACCTGCTGCAAAGCCACTATTTCAAGTATACTACGTCATCGAGTGGCACCGAAAGACTGTTTAAATGCTTGTTAAATGCCCAGCATTCAATGACGTAGTATACTTGAAATAGTGGAGACATTGAGAAACGGCCACACACAACGAATATTTTCCTCAGAGTCCGGCGCACTTCCTGGGGGCTTGGGAGGCGGGGTCTCGTTAATTTTTATCAGAGCTGCTCATTGGCGCATCAGGGTTCTGATGAACTAAGTACGGCAAAGTACTTGCTGTGAAAGCGCCGGGTGACGTCACGGACTGATACGGAAATTGTAGTACCGCCGTTTGGACACAACGAATATTTTCGCACTTCCTGGGGGCTTGCGGTTGTCACGATTCTATCACGATTCTCATGTTATGTCACGTTTGTAGTTTTGTCTGTGTTGCTGTTTTTCTTGTCTTTGGGTTTTATTGTGTAAAGTGATCACCCCCGTTTCCTGCCTGTCTACTTTCTGTCTGTTTCCCTCCCTGATTACCCGATTGTGTTCACCTGTTGTCCTTGTGTTTCTCCTCCCCTGCCCAGCTGTGTCTTGTTCTGTGATTACCCTTCTGTGTATTTAGTCTAGTCTTCCCCTGTGTTCCATGTCGGTTCATTGTTTCCCCTCCATGTTATTCCACGGTTTGTGTTCCTTGTGCTGCTTTGGATATTTTGGATTCTGCCTTGTTTTTGCCACAGCTTTATTATTTAATAAAGCTCGCTTTTCGCTATTCTGCATTTGAGTCCTACCTGCTTCACCCATTCGTAACAGCGGTAGACGCAAACAACAAGCTAGAATTTTCAAACTACAAGAAGATAAGGAGGACTTTTACAAAAGAGTAATAGAGATTTTTGTCCAGAAGGATAGGCGCATGGACTTCACCTTCAAGTAAAGGTAAGACCACCATTTTATTGAAAATGGGATCTTACTAAAGAGAAAAAAATCCAATATTTAAATGAAACTACATTTTGTGGGTATCCTTTTGTCGAACGGTCTGTTTAAAATGAATCGAAGCATCAGACAAAAAATGCTTTTGAAAATAACAGAATATTTCGATGAAGGTAAAAATATAATATTTATAAATCGGATTCTGAAAGAGTCAGTGCCTCACCAGCCATGAACCTCACCACGCGTCACTGGTGTGAGCTCAAGATTGAAAACGCACACGCCCCTAGGGTGAATGTTTATAGGATGCCGTTTTCTGGTTCAGTACTGCTCTGAAATAAAGCTCATTTGAGTTTAAAAGCTCAAACAAATATTCAGTTTGAGGGAGAACAGCCTTGCACATCCCCTCAATAAAGTAAGTGGCACATTATTAAATTATAAATAAGGGTCTTAGTTGGTTCAGTGCTAGCTTTGTTAAAAGTAATGTATACTTACTGTTGCTTGAAACAAGCAGCAACATGTGAGCTATGCACCAGGCTCTGTTTTATTCAGCCTGATTTTCCCTAGAACTTGTTCAGTGCAAAAGCTGGTTACTTTTGCACAGATAGGGTTCCAGTTCAATATTACATTACATTACATTGCATTTAGCTGACGCTTTTATCCAAAGCGACTTACAATAAGTACATTCGACCAGGAAGACACAACCTTGAGGAAAACAGAATCATATAAGAACATCAGGTTTCAAAGAGCCAATCGTTTCAAGTGCTGCTCAACTGGCTATAGATAAGCCAGTCCTTTATTAGTATATAAGTGCTCTGTTAGCAGTTCTTTGTTAGTCATTCTATCGCTCGAAGTGGAGTCGAAAGAGATGAGTTTTCAGTCTGCGCCGGAAGGTGTGTAAGCTTTCTGCGGTCCTGATTTCAATGGGGAGCTCATTCCACCATTTTGGAGCCAGGATAGCAAACCCACGTGTTTTTGCTGATGGGAACTTGGGTCCCCCTCGCAGCGAGGGTGCAGCGAGTCGTTTGGTTGATGCAGAGCGTAGTGCACGTGCTGGGGTGTACGGTTTAACCATGTCCTGGATGTAGGAAGGGCCAGATCCATTCGCAGCATGGTACGCAAGTACCAGTGTCTTGAAGTGGATTCTAGCAGTTACCGGAAGCCAGTGGAGGGAGCGGAGGAGCGGCGTGGTGTGGGAAAATTTTGGAAGGTTGAAGACCAGACGAGCCGCTGCATTCTGGATGAGCTGCAGAGGTCGGATGGCACATGCAGGTAGACCAGCCAGGAGGGAGTTGCAGTAGTCTAGGCGTGAGGTGACGAGAGCCTGGACCAGAACCTGCGTCGATTTCTGGGTCAGCTGTGGGCGTATCTTCCTGATGTTGAAAAGCGTGTATCTGCAGCAGCGGGTTGTAGCAGCGATGTTTGCAGTAAACGACAGGTTGTTATCTAGGATAACACCCAGATTCCTTGCAGTCTGAGTCGGGGAAACAACAGAGGGGCCGATGTTGATAGTTAGGTCAAGAGAGGGACAATCTTTTCCCGGAAGGAAAAGCACTTCAGTTTTGTCAAGGTTGAGCTTGAAATGATGAGCGGACATCCACTGAGAGATGTCAGCTAAACAAGCAGAGATGCGTGCGACGACCTGGGTCTCTGAGCGGGGAAAGGACAGAATTAATTGGGTGTCGTCAGCGTAGCAGTGGTATGAAAAACCATGTGGGCTAATGACAGATCCGAGCGAGTTTGTGTACAGGGAGAAGAGGAGAGGACCAAGAACAGAGCCCTGAGGGACCCCTGTAGTTAATTGACAAGGGTCGGACTCAGACCCTCTCCAAGTAACCCTGTAGGTGCGGTCTTTGAGGTATGAGGTGAGGAGGGAAAGTGCAGAGCCTGAAACTCCAAGTTCTTGGAGAGTGCGAAGGAGGATCTGATGATTCACCGTGTCGAATGCAGCAGACAGGTCCAACAGGATGAGGACAGAGGAGAGGGAGGCTGCTTTAGCAGTGTGCAGTTCCTCAGTGACAGCAATGAGAGCAGTTTCTGTGGAGTGACCTGCCTTGAAACCAGACTGGTGCGGATCCAGAAGGTTGTTCTGATGGAGATAGCAGGAGAGTTGTTTAAAGACAGCGCGTTCAAGTGTTTTAGACAGGAACGGGAGGAGAGAGACAGGCCTGTAGTTTATAACATCAGACGGGTTGAGAGTGGGTTTCTTCAGGAGAGGGTTTACTCTCGCCTCCTTGAGAGTGTGTGGAAAGTGACCAGAAGTTAGAGAAGTGTTGATGAAATGGGTGAGAAACGGTAGAATATCAGGAGCGATAGTCTGAAGGAGGTTTGAAGGGATAGGGTCCAGAGGACAGGTGGTAGGGCGGGCAGAGGTAATGAGGGTAAGAACCTCACTTGGAGAGAGAGGGGAAAAGGAGGTTAGTGTGCCGGTTGAAGGTGGCTCAGGTGATCCGGCGGTGAGTAGGGGTGAGTCAGAAAAAGAAGAGCGAATGTCGTAAACCTTTTTTTCAAAGTGGTTAACAAAGTCGCTTGACAGAAGGGAGGAGGGGGAAGGGGCTTTGGGGGGGTCCAAGAGGGTGGAGAAGATGGAAAATAGTTTTTTAGGATTGGAATAGGAAGATTGGATCTTATCTTGAAAGAAAGTGCTTTTTGTCTGAGAGATGGAAGCAGAGAAAGAGGAGAGGAGAGCCTGATAGGTTAGGAGGTCGTCACGGTGTTTGGATTTCCACCATTTCCGCTCTGCTGCCCTAAGGACGGTTCTATTAGCACGCAGTGCGTCATTTAGCCAGGGAGCAGGAGGGGACTGACGAGCCTGCCGAGATGTGAGAGGACAGAGAGAGTCCAGAGAGGATGAGAGAGTAGAGAGGAGAGTTTCTGCAGCAGCGTTTGGAGGCAGGAGTTGGAACGAGTCAGAGGAAGGGAGGGCTGAGAGCACCGAGGAGGCAAAGGTAGAGGGGGAGAGGGAACGGAGGTTACGGCGGACAAGTGCAGGATGAGAAGAGATTAGTTTGTTATGTTTGGAAAGGGGTAAAGAGAATGAAATGAAGAAGTGATCGGAGGTGTGGAGCGGGTTTACAGAGAGGTTAGAAGTAGTGCAGTTCCTTGAGAATATGAGATCGAGGACATTGCCAGCTTTATGAGTCGGTGGGGACGGAGACAGTGAGAAAGCAAAGGCGGTTAACAGAGATGTTAGTTCGTCTATCTTCCCCGTCTGGAGGTTGAAGTCTCCGAGAAGTACAGCGGGAGGGCCAGTTTCAGGGATGTGTGAGAGGAGATGATCTAATTCATCCAAGAAGTCCCCCAAGGCTCCTGGTGGACGGTAGAGAACAACAATGGTCAGTTGTATAGGATGGGTCACAGTGACGGCATGGAATTCAAAGGTGGAAGGAGTGAAGTTGGGTAGCTTGAAGAGGGAAAAGCTCCATTTGGGAGAGAGCAGGAGACCAGTGCCACCTCCTCTGCCAGTGGGTCTGGGTGTATGGGAGAAGGAATATGCTGTGGAGAGAGCTGCTGGGGTGGATGTGTTGGATGGAGTAATCCACGTCTCAGTGAGAGCAAGGACATCCAGAGACTGCAGGGAGGCGTAGCCAGAGATGAAGTCAGCCTTAGGAACAGCTGACTGGCAGTTCCACAGGCCGCCTGAAACTAGGTGCTGGATCTCAGTGGAGCACGTGGGATAGACGAGAGCGGGCCGGTTATAGCGATTAGGAGATACACGGGGCCAGTGATAATTGCGAGAAGACACATGAACAGGAATGGAGAAAATACACATGATTATAGCATGAGGGGCTGGAAAGCTAAACAAAAGAAAAATAAGAATAAGACACCAGTGATACTTAGCTCAAATTAGAGTAGGATTTGCCTCCTCTTTGCCACCCTCGTGACTCCCGCAGGACTCCAATGTCTTTGGCAGTCTTACTCCCGCAGGACTCCAATGTCTTTGGCAGTCTTCGGCTGTCTGCCGCTGACGCTCAAGAAACAGCTGCCTAAATGGACGCCTGATTGCTGAGTTCTCACAGCTAAGGTGCCACGCCCCTCTAGTTAGTTAACTCTCAACAGCTGATGGGCGACAACGCAGAGGGGTGCGTATTTAAATGGAGCCCAGACAGAAACTGGACGCAGTGACAGTTTCACGTGGACAGATCTGAGATTTAAATTCTCTCAAAAGTGCCCTTTTAGCTACAACAACTACAGAACAATTATACAGAGTAGAATAACTGAAATAGAGAAGTCTAATTAAACAAGATTATTACTTACAGCGGTTTCTGCGTCCGAGGAGGTGTAGCAGCCAGGTCAAAGGAGTACACTGAATTAACTCGTTTTTGAGACCGCTATTTAACTGCTTTGTCAGCTGGGAACTGGTTTCTCCAGCTGTTTCTACACGTCACGCACAATCAACGCAGAGGGGTGCGTATTTAAATGCAGCCCAGACAGAAACTGGACGCAGTGACAGTTTCACGTGGACAGATCTGAGATTTAAATTCTCTCAAAAGTGCCCTTTTAGCTACAACAACTACAGAACAATTATACAGAGTAGAATAACTGAAATAGAGAAGTCTAATTAAACAAGATTATTACTTACAGCGGTTTCTGCGTCCGAGGAGGTGTAGCAGCCAGGTCAAATGAGTACACTCCGTTTGGTCCTCCCATGTATTGCCACCAAAATCCAGTCCCAGTGATAGAAGGATAAAATGTTGGAAAAACACTTCCATGTGATACAAAAAAAAGTACTAACCCTATCCAAAACAACTCTTAATAAATACATTTAACCACGAAGATATAAAAGATAGATTCCTGCAGCTTTCTTATTTATTTTGTTATAATTTTTTCATATTATTATTATAAATAATAATAGTATATATATACACTTTTCTCTGTGCGCGTCAAAACAAGCTGGCCAAAATGGCTTCACCAGTCTGGCAGTATTTTAAGTGTCCGAAAAAGTCAATAAAATAGCGGTATGCAACGAGTGTGAAGCAGAAATCCTGCAGGTCCACCAGCTGTGACGGACCGGTGAGCGGAGCAAAACACACACTTCGCTATTTTATCTACCTCTGGAACAAGCTAAACTAGTTATAACTATGTTTATTCTTCACTGTCGGGTTACTTATTACTGGATCAGCGAGCTGCATGAGATATTGACGGGCTGAGGGAGAGAGAGCGCTTCCGCTAATTTCTCCCGGGTTATTAGCCAAAGTTAATGTAAAGTTGAATAATGTTCTTCATTTGAATGTAATAATAATGTTGTTTGCTGTGTGTGTTAGCGTATAATTTATTGAAAAATGAATCTGAACTTTTCGATCCGTTACGATTATAAACTCAAGCAATATAAAAATGAGCCCCATTAACTGAGTTTTAAACATCAGCATATATTACAGGTCATAGTCCGGTAATTACCGGCTAACTGCTACACAATTCATGTTACAGCCGCTGCTACCTTGTGCCCTTAACTCTGGTTGTGTGTGTAGATGTAAATGAGCTGTGCAGTTCCTCTGCTATCATTGGCCAGACGTCACCCAATCCCTGCTCGCTTCTGCCACGTCATCCGGGGGAGGAGTATAAAGGCTGGGCACGGACACCATTCGGGAGACTCTGTATTTTGTGACAGATGCCTCAACCCTCTCCTTGTGACAAAGCCTTCATTCCGTGATTCTGTTAGACTTCTTAGCAGTGTGTTTTCTGTGCCTCGCTAGACTGCTTAGCAGTGTGTTGTAGCATGTTTGTGTGTATTGCTTAGACCCAGGTGAGTAGCGCCTGTAGATCAGCATTCTTGTGTGTATTGCGTTGATCCAGGTGATTAGCACCTGTAGACCCGCACCAGCTGTGTTCTTCCACAGTCCGTTTTGTTTATTGTTTTGTTTCCACTTTAGAAGTGATATTTTCTTTCCTTTTGTATATCTGGTGTTTAGAGTATAGGTGAGGTCCTGATAATTTATTCCGGTAAATTACTCTGACCTACTAATTGACCTGACCGAAGTTACTGAGTCTATGTAAGTTTACTGCTTGGCTCAGATCCACCAACGTCAGCAAGATCTCACCTCTATTAACTCCCCGAAGAACCAGGTTCAATTAACTGCTGTTTCAATTCAGACAACTCTTTTTAATCTGTTTAAGAGATCCCGAAGGATTTTGGTATCAGTAAATGAGGTGTGTGCCTACCTAAGCGTGTGTGTGTGGCAGGGTGCAGTCTTACCGTTGAAGCAGGAGAGGAGAGCACAGATGTCCTTTAAGTTGTCCCAGTCCAAAAGGTGGGATCAGTTTATTTTAAGAAAAATAGGTCAAAACTAATACATGGTTTTTACCTTCTCTCTTTACAACATTATAATCATACTAAACAAAAAAATTATGCTGTGATCATGAATTCGGAGGAAGGTCCTCACGGAGGCGGGTACTAATACTCACAAACGCTTCTCCCATCAAATCATTCCATTCAGCATTCAAAGAAATTCACTCATTCAAAGAAATTCACTCAGCATTCCAACCAAGAAATTCACTCAGCGTTCAATGAAGAAAATCAAGAGATATTTCCCAAGTTTGAGAGAACCTTACCGAGAGCTATTAACCCAGCTCTGAAGGACAGAGCTTACCAGGAGAGAGTATACCAGGGGTTTCCCCCTCTCTCCCCCCCGAAATCCAAAAAAGCCAGTCTTTATATGCTCAAAAATACCAGATAGAAAACCCACAAACACCTCCTCTATACCCAACCAACATATTCTATTGGCTCTGGCATAAGACACACCTTCCCAAGTTTGTGTAAAACAAAACATGACTAGACATATTCTATGGCTCTGACATAACCACCTTTTTGAGGCCTCAATGTGTTTCTCCTTAAGTCCGGAGCCCCCCTCCCTGCTGTGAGAGGAGAGGAAAAAACTGCCTACTCGCTTATCAGAGATTAGGGCATAAATCATTTTAGGCCTTACACTCAACTAAACAAACCACTTTGTTTTGTTTATGCTGTAAATATAGAAAAACCTAAAATATGAAGCATTTTCATTGTGGGTTATACAAAAATATAATTGATTATATTTGATTATAACTAACTTTCGTTTTAAGTATTCAACATACTATGAAGCTCTCAACACCCTCTTTTTAAAATGCAAAGTTATCAAACAGCAACAACTAAAATTGTAAGCATACATACATATTCAAAAACCATCAAGAAGCATTCTCATTATGGGTTCATACAAGAATATGATTGATCATATATGATTTATAATTAACTTTCGTTTTAAGTATTTACTTCATACTATGAAGCTCTCAACACCCTCTTTTTAAAACGCAAAGTTATCAAACAGCAACAGATAAAATCGTAAAAACACATACATATTACATACGTAAAACTTCAAGCATCAATATCATGAAAAGTTCTTCAGTATTTGTAATCAGGACGACCTTTTGATGAACCTGGTGTGGAGAACGCCGAAAACATAGTACCTCACTGGAATGTTCTCGGTGACACATAGGTCAGGCATCAGAGTGAAAAGAGTCATGATGATCATAGATTTGTACGCACCCCCACTTGGCCTGGCACTTGCAGGAGCGGGGGGCCTATCTGTGGTTCCGGTGTAGACTCCTAAATCCATGTTGCTATCTGATGTAAATCCTTGACCCTGACCATGGAGGGGTTGAGGTTCCTCCCTGGATGACACCTCCAAACGAAAGCCAGATAACTCGGTCGACAGTTGTTGTGGATTTTTTAGACCTCGTCAATAATCGCTCATGACTTTGTGACAAGGTCAATGAGGCCCCACACAATGATGGCACAAACGAGGAACCAGAAGCATATGAAACAGCTTAGCTGGCACTCGCTCATGACATCCTGTGTGTGCAGTGTGAGTGTGGTGCTGGTGGTGACTTGGCACGTTACTTGTTGTCGTCTGTTTCTACCGTCTCTCCCGGCCTGTGACTACGACCTTGCAGTGGCTGACGTGGACCCACGTAGCTCTCTCGGTGACCTTGACCGCTGTCTGGGTGACGAGGAGCACCTGGTAGGGCCCTTGCCAACGGTTGGATTTCCAGCTCTTTCTCTGGAAGTCCTTGACCAGCACAAAGTCGTTGGAGATGGTGAAGTGGACCAGTGGCAGGGGTAGGTAGGGCTGCTGCTACCTGGCGTCTGATATCTGACCATGCAGTTATCAGGTAGTCGTCGTCCCTTTTTGGGAAATCCACTGCGATCTGAGTGGCTCAGCGGGTAGAGATGCAGCCTGTCCCTCAGAGCTGGAAGAAACATCATCCTCCACTGGCAGGGGTAAAGGTGACTCAGCCGCTGGCTCCATGCTGCACAGGTTTCCTGGGTCCAGGACTTGGCTTCACTTGAGGCACTGTGACTGAAGTTGTCCCGCTAGGCAGGTTCAAATCCTCTTGGTAGATTGCTGAGGTATTAATCTCAACAATATAGCTAAAATCAAGTATAAATCATTTATCTGATTCATAAAAAGTTGTTTTCAGTTTAAAAACTTCCCCAAGGGTTTTCTCAAGCACTGGGCCATAATTTACTCTTATCAGTTTAACGACTTGACAGCCCTACACCTCCATGCTGTGTGAAAACCAGCAAAAGAGAAGGAGGAAGATGTGCTCAAAAAAATCTAATTTAAATGAATACTGTTGTAGGGTGTAGGCATATAACAATTAAAATAACTGAAAAGAAAACTAATAGTGTAAAATTAAAAAACAATGAGAAAAATAATACAAAGGTTATTTCCCATTTCCTCTTTGATACTGAGGTATTCTCCATTCAAGCTCCAATGATCCATATGCTAATAGACAGAGTTTCGTCTTGCCATCTTTCGTTGCATAATTCACTAACGATTCTAACAGTTCTACTGTTAAATCCTTTGCATTTGAGCTATTACTTGTTACTCAGACTTAAATTCCCTCTTTTGCTCCATAAAATATCCCTTGGTACAGAATTTACCAAGACAAATTCTAAATTATTGCGGGAAGATCCCACAAAAAGCCATCCTCTCCTGTGGAAGAAAGCACATTAACTGCCACGTGTGTGTGCAAAACATGTCATGTGATGTGAGACTGATAGCATCAACAGTGGATTGGGTAGGCCGTAGTCATATTCCTATCTGGATTCTAAACTCAGTTGGCTCGGGTGAACCGGTCCTCTCTTCTGGAGTGAAACTACGTTCCCAGAGATTGACTTCACTGTATCCAAACCTTCTGATTTAGTTTTAAGCTAACCCTTCTCTGGACTTCGCCCCTTTCTGGTCACCCATACACGATTTCTGAACTTAAACAGAAAAGGTGTGATAGTTCGATATGACCTGACCTTTGCCCTAGGTAGCTTTTCCATACATATAGGAATATATTCAGCCTTGTCAAATTGATTGGAATGTCCCAATTTGTTTTACATATGTCAGCCCTAAAACTGATTAGTGGTTCTTCCTTTATTATTTTAAGATGCTCAGGATGAACTTTCTTGAACCCATCCACCTCTACACATTGAAGACATGTTGACCGTGTGTGTTGTAAGTGTATGAGGTTTCAGTATGAGGATTTTATTGTGGAGACAATATTTTCTCATCCGAAATAGGCCCACATGGCCTAAACTGCTGTGTAGTTCACGCACAACCTGAGGAGCTTCTTCAGGGGGTACGTGAATGCTTCCACCCTTTTTCCATATTCTAGGGAATATGGCAGTCAGGTGGTTAACTCGTCCCCGGCTTTAAGCAAGGTAAAACTTCTCTATTACCCTGATAGTCTAATTTGATCTTATCTGTATGGCTACGGACATGATTCCACTCCAGGTACATGCCTGCCTTTAACTCTGCAATAAGACCCTCACTTGAAGGGCATGTGTAAGTGCTTCACCTTTCACATTGGTAAACTGCCTTTGTTCCCAGTTATTAAGCTCTTCTTTACCCGCTTTGTAACAATAATCACTATCAGTAACAATACGGATGTGTTATTTTACGTTGTTTAGCAAAAAGAAGTCCCTCAACAAATGGCCTTTGCCTCAGCAGTGTGTGCTGTACCTGGTATTGCACCCTTTTGCTTGCAAAGTACTTCACCTGAATTAGTTTTCATTATAAAGGCCCAAGTGGCTGCTTGGTCACCTTTTCGCAAACTCCCCTCTGTAAACAGTGTTACCTTTGGAGCAGCGGTTTTTCTTTAAGGGTTTCAATGTTTCCCTGTGTGGCTTACTTCCTGTGGTCCTAAACTCCACATCTGGATCAGACATCATCCTCTGCCATTTTCCATTCTTATTCTCTCAGTTTTTTTATATTGATATTTTTGTTCTGGTGTTAAGATAATTGTTTGAATCTCCCTCTTTTCTTAACAACTGGAGCTATGTCTATTTTAGATCTGACTTGGTTAAGAGTTGATTTGTTCTTTGGTGAGAGGAACACTATTCCCCTTGTGCTGGGTGGGGGTGGGGGTAGCCTGCTTTGGGAGAGTTTCTTATCTCCATCTTCCTCTCTGTGCTGAGGCCATACAACTTTTAATGGGTCGCTCCGTGGTCTGTTCAGATTTTCTTCCCCTCCAGAGGTCACACCTGTATCTGACCCCGTGTGCTGGGTTTTTCTGCAGCACCTCGGGAGCAGAGAAAGGGGGAGATTTTTTTTTTTTCAAAAGTGTAAGCATGAGCAAAATAGTTTAGTTGATTTTGGTAAAGTATTTGAGCTTTAGCTTCGCAAAAAAACTTCCTCCTATTAGTTTTGAAGATATTGTTGGGGTTTGATATCTGCTGATAGTTCCCACATAGGTTTTCTCTTAAAAGTACATGCAAAACAACCAGTATTTGTGGGTCATCTGATCACCTTGCCTTCTGACAGTTTAATAGTCCTTCATAATCATATTATCACTCTGTGCTAGGACCTATTCTCTTTGCCAGAGCTGCTGCTATTCCTCCTGCATGTTTTAGCTTTAGTTAATATTAGCAGGGTTCACTAACATGGTTTGTTGACTAGTTTAAGATTTTCAATAATTGACATTTATTATTTCCAACATTCCTTTTCCCTGAATATCATGTCTAACAATGTGTTTTCTACTAGGTTTAGTAGATACTCATAAATGGCATTTTTGAGCTTTTATCCCTGTAGGGTGGAGGTAGGGTCTCAGACATTATACCACCTGCTTGTTGCTCTCTGTCCAAACGGTAGTCTGACAGGAAAGTATTTAGGTCGCGGTACGCCCGTGGGTCTGGGCTAAGCTGACCAGGGCGAGCAGAAGCTCCGGATTTTGCTTCTGTGTATCCCTCCCTGTGTGGTTGACTCTGAGTCATTAAATTGCGTTTTAACCTCATCAGCCATTCTTTTTATTTTATTTTTTATTTTATTCAAGGGTTTACGTTCACTCTTTTATACACATGCAAGTTTCTAGGCTTTTACTCACATTTGTACTCATCGACTTTTTTCACTAGGTCGTTTTGGTTCTTGTATTTTGACTCTGTAAAAGTATTACTTTTCACAGAGCCCCACGTTGGGCGCCATGTTTAGAGTATAGGTGAGGTCCTGATAATTTATTCCGGTAAATTACTCTGACCTACTAATTGACCTAACCGAAGTTACTGAGTCTATGTAAGTTTACTGCTTGGCTCAGATCCACCAAGTCAGCAAGATCTCACCTCTATTAACTCCCCGAAGAACCAGGTTCAATTAACTGCTGTTTCAATTCAGACAACTCTTTTTAATCTGTTTAAGCGATCCCGAAGGATTTTGATATCAGTAAATGGGGTGTGTTCCTACCTAAACATGTGTGTGGCAGGGTGCAGTCTTACCTTTGAAGCAGGAGAGGAGAGCACAGATGTCCTTTAAGTTGTCCCAGTCCAAAAGGTGGGATCAGTTTATTTGAAGAAAAATAGGTCCAAACTAATACATGGTTTTTACCTTCTCTCTTTACAACATTATAATCATACTAAACAAAAAAATGATGCTGTGATCATGTTCAAATATGAAACTTTAATTCACAGTCTTACATTTATTATCAAAATGTTTCACTTCAACTGCCCAATTCAGTTGTGACATTTCAAAATCTCCCGATTGAGGCATTTCCTCATAAAAAGATCGGTGATAATAAAAAGCACATTCAACTTTTCTTTCACCAAATCAATTCACATCGATTCCATACTTTTTTATTTTCCGTCACAGTCGGCGGGTACTAACATTCAAAAACCCATACCTATCCGCATGAATTTGGAGGAAGGTCCTCACGGAGGCGGGTACTAATACTCACAAACGCTTCTTTCCGTCACAGTTGGCGGGTACTAACATTCAAAAACCCATACCTATCCGCATGAATTCGGAGGAAGGTCCTCACGGAGGCGGGTACTAATACTCACAAACGCTTCTTTCCGTCACAGTTGGCGGGTACTAACATTCAAAAACCCATACCTATCCGCATGAATTCGGAGGAAGGTCCTCACGGAGGCGGGTACTAATACTCACAAACGCTTCTCCCATCAAATCATTCTATTCAGCATTCAAAGAAATGCACTCATTCAAAGAAATTCACTCAGCATTCCAACCAAGAAATTCACTCAGCGTTCAATGAAGAAAATCAAGAGATATTTCCCAAGTTTGAGAGAACCTTACCGAGAGCTATTAACCCAGCTCTGAAGGACAGAGCTTACCAGGAGAGAGTATACCAGGGGTTTCCCCCTCTCTCTCCCCCCCGAAATCCAAAAAAGCCATTCTTTATATGCTCAAAAATACCGGATAGAAAACCCACAAACACCTCCTCTATACCCAACCAACATATTATATTGGCTCTGGCATAAGACACACCTTCTCAAGTTTGTGTAAAACAAAACATGACTAGACATATTCTATGGCTCTGACATAACCACCTTTTTGAGGCCTCAATGTGTTTCTCCTTAAGTCCGGAGCCCCCCTCCCTGCTGTGAGAGGAGAGGAAAAAACTGCCTACTCTCTTATCAGAGATTAGGGCATAAATCATTTTAGGCCTTACACTCAACTAAACAAACCACTTTGTTTTGTTTATGCTGTAAATATAGAAAAACCTAAAATATGAAGCATTTTCATTGTGGGTTATACAAGAATATAATTGATTATATTTGATTATAACTAACTATCGTTTTAAGTATTCAACATACTATGAAGCTCTCAACACTGGGCAACTCTCTTTTGGAGACCCCTTTTGTTGGATAGTGACAGCTTGACCCGTTGTTGGGCCAAGCTGTTTGTGTACATCATTTTACTTACTTGCAGTAACACATAAACCACCGGTAATGTATTCCAATCTGGTCGTGTCGTGTCCTTTTGGTCCCCCTAGCCCAATCGGGAACGTAACAATTCACAATACAACACTTTAAATAGAAGATCCCCATAGCCCCCACCCACCCTATGATCAGATCGGCGATCGGTATCGGCCGATTCTCATTCCGGCGATCGGCCCCAAAAACCCTGATCGGAGCATTCCTAATATATATTGTATATATGTATATACTATTATTATAATAATCAGTCTTATACTTCCTGGAAATAAGACTCATTCATCAAATACCCCTCTAGTATCAATTAGTGTGTGTGTGTGTGTGTGTGTGTGTGTGTGTGTGTGTGTGTGTGTGTGTGTGTGTGTGTGTGTGTGTGTGTGTGTGTGTGTGTGTGTGTGTGGTGTGTGTGTGTGTGTGTGTGTGTGTGTGTGTGTGTGTGTGTGTGTGTGTGTGTGTGTGTGTGTGTGTGTGTGTGTGTGTGTGTGTGTGTGTGTGTGTGTGTGTGTGTGTGTGTGTGTGTGTGTGTGTGTGTGTGTGTGTGTGTGTGTGTGTGTGTGTGTGTGTGTGTGTGTGTGTGTGTGTGTGTGTGTGTGTGTGTGTGTGTGTGTGTGTGTGTGTGTGTGTGTGTGTGTGTGTGTGTGTGTGTGTGTGTGTGTGTGTGTGTGTGTGTGTGTGTGTGTGTGTGTGTGTGTCAATTCTTGCTCAAATGTGAATCACGATTTTCCTCCATAAGAATTGAGATCACTATTATCACACGATTCTCATCGTTTCAATGGAAATATTTATTGCATTCTTAGGGTGCGTTCACACCTGCCTTGTATAGTCCGGTTGAATCGAACCCTGGTGCGTTTAGCCGCTTGGTGCGGTTCATTTGGGTCGGTGTGAACGCAGTCCGAGACCTGGACTCTGGTCCGCTAAAATAGGTGGTCTCGGAGCTCTTGCTTGCGAACTCTGGAGCGGTTCATTACTGGTGTGAACGCAGTCCGCACCAAAACATAGGAAGCGCAGTATTTACGTGTCACAAGAATGCGGATATCTTCAAAAATCTTTAGCGAAAGACTCTTTCAAGACATCCGCGGTTGTTTAGTTAAAGAGTAAAGCAGAATTAAGTGTTGAACAGTGTCGTGTAAAGTAAAAATTCTCCGTCGGCTACATAAAAGTAAGAACACCTGTCGTCGGTGAAACGCCCCTCCTCTGCAGAACGTCTCTCATGGATAATGCTTCACATTATCCCGCTTATTACATGGCCACATTCTCAACAAAGTTACGACATGACTCCCAATATTAATTGAAATGCTTTTGTGGATTTAGAAAATGATTTTATTGATTTAAAAAATAGTTGTATTTAAATTGACATGCATCCGCTAAGAAAAGTAGTCCGTTGTTACTGTTTGAACTAACGTAGCAATGGCAGGAACTGCTGCGATAGAGTTTTGGAGGAGCTTTTTGATTACAGATTTGAAAAAATCGTTGCTTGCTTTAAAAGTAGCACAATTCATTATGTCAAACCTTGGGAAGTATCTAGATATCCCTGCCCTAATGCCAAAGTAACTGGCAACGGAATATGTGTCGCCGTCTGACCGCTGCGTAAAAATGAGGGTTTCTGCCCGTTACTTCTCCGCTGTTTTCTTGTCGCTCTTGTCTTGTCAGTTAGTTTCAGCCAAACTGTATACAGTTAAATCGAACGGACTTCTTTGTGCAGATGTGAGCGTCCTTAACAACGGTCAATAAATCCTTGACAGCGGTCTGTCTGTTCTGGATTAAAAACGTGTCACGTGTTTTGAATTGACCAATCAGAATCGAGTATTCAACACATCCATGTAATAATGTTTTTTAACGGACGTTGTCTGATTATATAATCATATGCGCGGGCCGCTAGTGTCTGTTGATCTCCAGACTAACAGCAGCATGAGAATAACCTGCCGAAAGTGCCGATGCTCCATGGCGGAGGCTCCGCTAGCTAGAAATTGCCGGGATTTGCGTTTGTACCCCCTTAATGTCTGACCAATGGTTGAACAGCATTTCCGAGCACATGACTTGTGTTTAAAGTTTATAGTCCGTTTGAGTTTTGCCCAGGTGAACGCAAACCGAACCTTCTGAAAAATTAAACGATGTAACAAACTGTCGACTGGTGCGCACCAGAGAGCGGACTATTAGGTGTGAACGCACCCTTACTCTTAGAGTGAGTACAATGAATTTAAACAGACAACACTTGTCTCTCTTGTAACAAAAACATAACTTTGTCTTTAGTCTGGAGTTGCTGAATACTGAACAAACATTACTACATTCAAAATGTGGCACCTGGAGCCAACTATTGTGGCTTTAAACAGACACCATCAACATCAAAGTGCTTGACTTAAATCCAAGTGTCAGTTTCTTGTAGCAAACACATAGAGTAACTAAAATTAATTTGATAGCCAACTACTGTGGCTTTAAACAAAGTGCTTGACTTAAACTCAAGTCTCTTTGGTAACAAAACATACAGTAACTAAAATAAAGATATTGCTGCTGCCTGAGTGCTGAACATAAAAAATAGAATTTTTGCAGCTTTATAATAACAAAATGTCAATTTTGCAGTAGCACCTGTCCACAGTGGACACCCAACTACTGTACAACAACACCAACCTGTTTGTTACAGGGAGGAATGCACTTAAGTTACTCAAAATACCTCACCACAGTGCTGAAGATAAAAACAAAACAGTCACAGCTTTAGAATAATAATATAAAAAAAGCCTAGCCGGCTAGCACCCAGTTCAACTACTGCACTTAAAGGTTCTTGTACTGAAAAAAACATAAACAAAGTGCTAGACTCCACTGAGTAGTAATGTCACTGAATCAAAAGGATTAACTTAAATACTGCAGTCAGTACTGAATATAAAAACGGAACAGAACATAAAGTTACAGCTTGAGAATAAATGTAAATAAAGCCTAGCTGCCTAGCTACTAGCACAGTCCATCTACTGCACTTTAAGATTATTGGCCAAGAACACCAACATGTCGACATTCTGAGGTTTCAGGGAGGAACGCTGGCAAGTTACAATGTTCCCCCCTGTACTGAAAGCCCTTTCTGAAGGGCTACTGGTCGCAGTAATACATAAGTATTTTCTGGCCAGCATGGACAATCTTGGGTATTATCCCTTGTTGTTATTCCACCACTTTAAGGGGTCATCTTCGCTGTCGATATCTCTAGTTCCATGTCGACAAATTGCTCGACTTCAGGTGCAGCTGCCTCGTTCGCCTTTGCTACTTTAAAAAAGCTGCCTAAGGTCTTTCTCTTCTTCCCACCAGGGGGGGGCGTGGCACTCAGGAAGCTGTGGTGGGAGTGAGGCTGAGAGTCTCCTTGAAAAGGGAAAATAGAATGTAATACAAAAGTTAACCTTAATATTCTACACTTGATAACTTAAGTAATATCTCAGCAGTTAAATACTAAAACATATTATTTTAAAGAAGATGTTTTTGCTATTATGCATCTGTGTTTTATGTGTGTTCATTATTGTGCTTTTGACAAACGATGATCAAACACTGATGAGAGATGATTTTTATTATGATTGGCTGAGCAATCATTGTGATTGAATATGTCAATCTTATTCTACTTTGTGATGTAATTGATGTACGGTGAGACCACACTCAAATCTGAAGACGCCTATTGATTGAAGTATTGACTAAATTATTATTAGACTGATGTTTTAAGGTTATCATAGATGATAAAAAGAGGGGACTGTTAGAGAATATTTCTGTCTTACTCCTAAGTGTCAAAGAATAATTCTTCCTTACTCCTAAGATATTTAACCTTTCTGCCTGTTGACATTTACGACGAACCCTAAGTCTGTTATCTGTCTTAAGGAATTGGAAGTCTCAGCTATTGTTGACATTACCAGTTTTATGACCAGTCAACTCTCGGTCACAGAGCCAAAGAGTCAGATAAGTGATTCAGTGTCTCTAGGTGTTCACGTATACCTTCCCCCAATATGTGGGTTGACTCTCTGTAAACTAGTTAAAAGGTCTACCAAGATGCGAGGCTGATCAGATTTGACATGGCAACCCACCCGTGCAGTCAGAACCTTTGACTGTGTGACTTGTGATGTGAATTTCTCCGGCCGATGCTTTTATTACATCTCAGTGTTTGACATCAGAACTCCTGCTCATCCCGTGTCTCCTTCATGAGTCGGTGACTCCCACTGCATTGCTACACAGAAGTTTCCTCCACAGGTTTGGTCATCTATGTAAACAAATATTTCCATTTATGTAATATTAGTTGTATAAAATAGGTTAAGAAATCCTTCCAATGTTTTTTGATTATTGAAATATATGTTTCATATGAGTGTTGAGAGCTGTATCCATAAATCTCTTAATGTTGCCCTCAAAGTGCACCAGATTGATGCATTCAACTTCAATTTAAAAAAAAAAACAAATATTCCCGGGGTGCATGCCCCCGGACCCCCCTAGATTTTGTAACACTATAGTCCCTAATATATTTGTATAAAGGTAGGAAATGGAATTAAATCGAGAACATTTTTCATTGTGGAGGACCCCCTGTTTTGTGTTTTATGACAAAATATTGTCCTCAACTAAATTGAGTTCCATGGCCATGTTAATGACGTCATAATAGATTACCTATAGAATAGAGAGCTTATCTTTTGACTATTAATGGTTGGATTTATTTTATTTCTACAGATCTGTCAAAGGCAAGGGCAAAGCAAGTACAGAGAACCAGGAAGGACTGGGAGCCTACCAAATACAGTGTTCTGTGCAGTGAACACTTCACAAGGGACTCCTTTGATGAAAGTGCTCTACTACGAGCGCAGATGGGCATTGCAACAAAGAGGACCTTGATCCTGAAGAAGGGAGCAATTCCAACTGTTTTCCCCAGAGTTGGGACTTCAGCTGTGGGACAACTTTCAACGTCAACATCAAGACCGGCTCGATCTGCATTTGCAATGAGAGAGAGAAAGCAGGTAAAGTTGTTAGGCCTAATTTGTTGATGTTAAATCAGGATTTAATTCCGGTGGCTAGTAGTCTCCTGAATTATTATTGTTGAAATGGTATGAGCAAGGTGTAGGCCTAATTTGTTGATGTTAAATCAGGATTTAATTCCGGTGGCTAGTAGTCTCCTGAATTATTATTGTTGAAATGGTATGAGCAAGGTGTAGGCCTATACTGTTTTGAATAATTTTGTAATCCATTTCATATTGTGTACATTTGCAGAAAGTAGAAGAACTCCTGGCAGAATCAGAAGTGGAGAGTAGCAGTTTTGCTTCCACAGAGGAATCAATGGAGATGGCCACTGCCACAGACATGGCACCGGAACAGGTTTGTGATTGCCCCCAGGTTTTGTTTTAGATGAGCACATTGGCTGGTTTTACCTTGCACGTTATCATGACTGGCACACACAGTGGACACATGAAAAAAAACCTTCTTTGTAATATGCACACCTTAGATCTTACACTTGTTATGTAAAACAAAAAGCTTAGCATTAGTCTTGTTCCAAACACCAAACATGCAACCGGCAAACCAGTCTGCTAAATATAATTATTGTAGAACGTTGCTAGTCAGGCATGATATTGACTTACATATGCATTGGCTCTAGCTAAGCATTACTGTAGGGTACATGTTTATCATGATAATATTGTCTAGAACTTCTAACCTCTCGAAAATAGTTTACAACATCACACTATGACATTTATGTTTTCACCTGGCTGGAAGGACAGAGTCAAGATCAGGCCTGCCAGACAGACTGGACTCCAACAGCTACTGTCAGCATCAAGACACAGACTGGGAAACAACTCACAAAGACACAGTCAAAGGATAATGCCACTATTGATTGGTTAATAGTACTGCACTATTAAATCACAACAGTTTGACAGGATGAGCGAGTGTGTCATATAATACTGTATTACAGTACGGGATATTCCTTCTAATGTTGAGTTTGTTAACTCTAAATAGTAAGCAACAGATCAACATAGATTTGTGGTTTTATATAAACACAATATAGTATTACATTGATCATTTCATTTCCAGCATGCCAGGTGACGCCCGAGATGCTGACTGCAAGTCTACCAGTACCAGGGAAGTCCATGGCACCAGAGACCCAGCTACACCTGACCAGCCACCACAGGCTGCCTCTAGCAGCAGCAGCAGCAGCAGCCAGGCGTCAAAGCTGGAGCAACACCAACTGGAAGACGCGCCGTCCAGCAGTCCAGCTGCACCACCATCAGTATTAGGCTCCTCAGACTGGGAACCCAGTAGCCTCATCTCAGCAGCTGATTCTTCTGACAAGTCAGATCTGTCAGAAAGTCGGGAAGCATTTGGGGATGAGATCTTCCACAAGGAACCCAAATACATCGTCTTTGGCTCCAGCCTCGGGAAACTACTACAGTGGTGCCACTGTCCATCTTGCGGCAGCGTCGACATCCGTCAAGTGTGGACAACCACTGGAACACTACTTAAGACTCCTGTCTGCAGGCAACTAAGTGGCAGAGTCAACCAAGCATTGGAAACTTCCCTGCAGGCAATATGCTGTTGTCTGCAGGCATACTGTTTGCTGGTGCGTCGCCAACAAAGGTGCTGCGAGTCCTAAACGACATGTGTGTGATGACCTACGTGAAACGAACATTCTTCTCACACCAGCGAGACATCCTGCAGCCTGCAATACAGGGTGTATGGACGCAACAACAGGCAGCCCACATTGCGATGCTGCAGACTGAAGGGCGACCTCTGGTTCTGGGGGGTGACGGCAGGGCCCTTGCAGAGCTCCTGTCTAGTTATCTGCCCAACTGGAATGTTCCCTGCTGTATTTTCAGAGCAACGAGTGTGGTGGGAGCTACCATATGGAACTGGAAGGCCTGAAGAGGATGGTGGCCTTCTTTGAGGACATCCTGGAGATTGGCACTCGTCACCAGTGTTGGGACTAACGCGTTACAAAGTAACGCGTTACTGTAACGCCGTTATTTTTTGCAGTAACTAGTACTCTAACGCATTACTTTTTAAATTCAGTAACTCAGTTACCGTTACTACATGGTGCGTTACTGCGTTTTTTTATATAGTCAACAGCCAGGTGAACAGAGATGAGAACTGTACTTAAGTACAGTACTTGAGTAAATGTACTTAGATACTTCCTGTGTCACATGCGGAGACGCGCTGTGGGCGTGTTTGTGTTGTTTACTAACAAGACTATCATGGCGGCGGCGGCGGAGCTCAAGTCTAGTTTCTCCACCTGGAGATATTCTCACTATTTCACTTTTGTCGAGCACAAAGAAAAGAAAGTTTCTGTTAAATGTAAGTTGTGTCCTGGCAGGTCAAATAACCTATCTACTGCCCAAACCAGTCATTCAAATCTCTTAAAACATCTGCAAAAACAACATGCTGGGACGAAGCTAGTAACTAAGACCGGCACAGACCCAGACTCAGCCGACGCCACTCCACCTCCACCTACGTAAGCAACAGCGGCTGGATTTTAACCAAGGGACTGCTAGCCAGGGAAAAGTCGATAAAGCCATTGCACGGTATGTTGTAGAACACATGCAGGCTATTGCTACAGTGGAGTCACCCGCTTTCAGGGAGCTAGATAGCATGATACCATGTCCGGGCGGCATATGGAACGGAAAACCTTTTCCAACTACCTGGAGAAAGAATATACAAAAATGTAAAGCCAGCTAATATCGATGCTATCCAGATTGCATATAATGCATGTCAAGTTGATCAACAGATTGTATTATTCTCCAATGCAATAACAGTACTGAAATGAAGGCTATAAGGGCATTAATATAATGGGAGCCCTTTTTTTTTAACTAACTAAAAAGTTACTTTTCACAGTAACGCATTACTTTTTGGTGTAAGTAATCAGTAAAGTAACTGAGTTACTTTTGAAATGAAGTAACTAGTAATGGTAACTAGCACAACACTGCTCGTCACAGACCAACATCGCCAGATTGCCAAATGGATTAGAGAGAATATGCCGTACACAAAACATCTGTATGACATCTGGCATGTAGCCAAGTGTATGTGTCAATGTTGTTTCTTTTGAAGTTCAAGGAATAGAGTCTTCTATTGAGTTATCGTAAAGTTGTTATCACCAGACAGACATTGCAGCATGCAGTGTCACAAATCTTATTTTCACACCTCACTCAAATAGATAGATCTCTTTATGATGTCAGTGTTATTTATTGTCTTGCAGCTGTTGGGAAGAAGCTGAAAGCCACCTGCAAGCTCAAGGGCTGTGAGGACCTGAAAGCATGGCAACAGAGCATCATCAACCACTTGTACTGGGCAGTGGTTTCCTCCACGCAAGACGACGCAGAACTGATTGTGGATAAATGGAAGTCGGTGGAGCGGCATGTCCTAAACCTCCACAGGGGCCATGGTGGAAAGTTCCCCACATGTGCACACAAGAGACTACAAGGCAGGGCTCACAAGAAGAAGTGGATCAAACCTAGTGAGTTTAGAGTAAATACTCCTTTTTCTGATATGGATATATACGTGACATTTCAAATTACGTCTGTTGCGTCAGCAATGGGTGACTGTAATTTTAACCGTCATCCACCGCCAAAGGAGTATGGAATGTATACAGTGTATGCATACTCAGTGATTAGAAACCCAGGACATACCCAGCAACAACAATGTACTGACTGTCTTATGGTTGGGTACATAATCCAAAAAGTTACGTCTGAGCAACAAACATTATAATTGATAATCCATAATGTCAAGCACTGCCATTGAAATGTGTTGATGATTGATTTATTGATCTGTTGATTGCAGGTTCACTATCAGCTGTCAAACTGGAGAAACTGGTGACAGACAAGATGCTGTGCAAAGACATCGGCAAGCTCTCTGCCGTACACCAGACGTCCAAGGTGGAGGGCTTTCACAGCCTCATCATTCAGTTTGCACCAAAGTCTTACGTGTACTCCTACACTGGCATGCTGTGCAGGTTGGTCTCTTCAGCATATAATTCAAAGGCTTGTACTGTACCAGCTAAAGACTTGTTTCAGTTACTTGAGAATGGGCGTCTTTGTACCGTGCTGAACCAGGTCCCTGTGCTGTATAAAAGCTTGTGACGTTACGTCACATCTCCCATAGTGTGTCAAAATGGAGAAAGGAACTGTGATGAAGTTGTCAACTCCAAGACACACATTGCCAGGACTAAAATAAAACACTAAATCACTTTCTGAATCAATATCAAGTTTAATAGAGCTGTTCATGTAAAGACGTGGAATAATTACAAAAGAGAGATATTTCTTTTCACATTTTGAAAACTGTTTCTTTGTTTATGTTATCAGAACCCTTCTTGCCGGATTGCATTACAACGAGAATGCCAGCAGACATACTGCAACTACGAAGGCGGGAGAACAGAGGTTCAAAATCCGCTACCCCAAGTACAAGGCTGGAGGTCATGTTGTGAAGAAGATCCTAGTAGAGGCAACATTTAGTGAGTTTGAAATTAAATTACTAAAAAAAATATTGTCCAGATTGGTAATATACCGGTACTAATGATTTAGTAACTAATTCAGTTCAAAACCCCAATTGAATAATCTCGGCTTGATGACAGACACCAATTATTATTAGAGAACATTATAAAGTGCAAGTTTTGTATTCTGTCTTTGAACACTGTTGCAGGCTATGTGGATGATCTCATGAGAGAGGTGGTCGACCTCTGCAAGAAACCCAGCGCAGACAGGCCTGTACAGCTGGAGGAGCCTCCCACTCTGTCCTCTGCAATGGAGAAGCCTGACAAAGCAGAGGCCATTATTATCTGATAGGTGGAATTATTCCCATAAGCTGCAGAAAAACAGGGCTGGTCAGCCTGGCGTATGTTTTAATTCAATGACCAGAAAGTTCTAATTCTATTTTAATAATACTCTAGCACATGACATGTACATAAGCTAATTATTTCCCAGAGGCTGAGCCCAAGCAGAGATTTTAAACAAGGCAAAGGACCCTTCAGTCTTCACGCCCCCCCCCCCCTATTTTCCAATCGACAGTGACAGCACAGTCACTGCTAACCATTCAGTGTTCTGTAGCCGGTCTTCCCCATCGTCCATGTCGTCGCCATCATCCTCCCCACTTGACGTCCCTGACGGCTCAAATCTGTAGAGTTCAATGATGTCCTGCGCTTCCTCATCGTCACTTCCATCTTCTGTGCCACTTTCCTCATCTATCCTGTCCGAAAAGCTGTCAAAATCAATAATTTCTCTCGCACTTGTATCACTTTCCAAAGTCTCCGCCATGTTTACAATCACAACTGGGCCCATCTTGTGACGTCACAGCCGCTATCGTCTGCAACTTCCGGTAGGCTCAGACGGCCGTTATTATTCTAATTAAGAATTAATTAATTAATTAATAATTTAAAATAATTTTAGCCATGAACAGGCACAATGATATGTAAGGAATGAAACTGCCATTTCATTTTGGCGCAAAAACATGCACTTCACAGGCACTTAGAATCAAGCCATCCAGGATACTGGTGAATCATAAAACATTTGATTCTATGAAAAATGAATGAATATTTAATTATATGATATTCTACATTTAATAAATACCCTTTGTTTTTCGGTTTTAACTTCTTTTTTTCCCCACAAAATCAAACGTGTTATGGTCATGAATCACCAGTATCCTGGATGGCTTGATTCTAGGCTTAAAATAATTTATATAAATATTTTTGGAAATCTCTAAGGGAAAATGTATGGGGTCTGGAAAGATGGAATAACAAATTCATTTAAGCCTGAGTATAAATATGTACCCACATGGCGGGGGGTACTATAATATTTAGACTATACATTACAATTTAAAATGGTGGTAATTAGTTAAATGAAATAAGATTTTTTTTTTTTAAATACATAAACATGTTCAGTACAATATTGACAGTTAATTTAACTCTACACTCTCAGACTTAAATGAACAGAGGACTTTACTGTGGGATGGATTGTACTCAGCTCACCTATAGCCAGATGTAGCCTGTGGCCATAACACTGGAGCCTTGTCCATTTGTTTATGTCTGATGCTTTTATGATGTTTGATCCACTATATGTAGTGATGTGGATGTAAGCTCCAGGAGTGGAGACTTTCCATTAGTCCCACTGCAATGTTGTCGCCCGTGTGGTCCACGGGGAAGAAAGCTGTCTGGAGGCACCGACTTTTCATGGTGAAATCACTGGTGATGAAATGCACCGTCAGGCTCATATATGGTTCCATGGTACGACTGGACCACAGGTCAGTTGTTGTCGCAAAGTGCTGGACATCTTTCAGTTCTGTCTCGACTGTGGTTCGAGTCTTGTAGTACATGGCAGGCAATGCAGTACGTGAAAAGTAGTTGCGGGAAGGCACTGAGTACCGCTTATCCAGCGTCTTCATCAAGTTCTTGAACACTTCATTTTGAACTGTATGTATTGATGCCATATCCTTAGCCAACTAAAAGGTGATGGCTTTCGTTATCTCTTTGTGAATTCGTGAGCTGTGTGAATATGGTGTTCCGTTGAATAACGTTTGGCTTATGGATGTTTGCGTCGTTGTCTGGGGGTTTGATTTTTTTTTCCGGGTTGTCCTTCTTTGCTAAAGCATACTGTATTTTATGGTGACGTTGCAGGTGATTTAATAGGTTTGTGGTGTTACCTGACGTCGTTGCGACGATGCAAGAACGAACTGTCCATTACAGTGGACGACTTTTTGTAAGTCATCATCAGGATCATATCCAAAAAAGTTCCACACACTGGATGAATGTGGTCCTTTTTTCGGCACAAGCACAACTTCCCGCTCACTCTCGCCAGAGTCGCCACCGGGATTTTCATCGGTGTTGTTGTCATTGTCCTCGACCTCCTCGTCACTCATTTCTGCGTCACTCATTTCTGTTTTTCTTGTACTACTAGTCGCTCTCGTCACTCTTTGCTAATCAGTGCTAATGCTAACGCTTCTGTAAACATACTGCCGGCTCCTGCCCTCACGTGCTGCAGTCGGTGAGTGTTGCCAGGTATACTTATTATAAGCCACATTGGGCTTATCTTTCTGTGAAGTTGCTTGGTAATAAGTAATAATGGTTGTTGCGGTTGTGAGCTTGTAGACCCGACATATATAGGTTTAAAGTGCTCATGTTCTTTTGCGCTTGTTTTCATAGACCTGGTTGCTTATTCATTCCGCAAAAACTGGCAACACTAGTGGCTGCAGCGTTAAAACTGCATGAGAGGAGGAGAGACAGACAGCACACTATCATTTGCATGCGATCATGGTACTTTAATGTTAAATGTATAGAATATATTTGCTTTACATCGTTTAAGTATGATTGACATTGCAAGTTGGTATTATTCAGAAGCAAAATAATAAAAAAAAGGTAAAAATCAGCATGACGTCATAGGATCGCCGTAATTTAGAAATGAGATCGCATAGGTATCTGAATCGAGATCACGATCTTTTTTCGATTAATCGTGCAGTGTGTGTGTGTGTGTGTGTGTGTTCACGGAGGCGGGTACTAATACTCACAAACGCTTCTCCCATCAAATCATTCCATTCAGCATTCAAAGAAATGCACTCATTCAAAGAAATTCACTCCGCATTCCAACCAAGAAATTCACTCAGCGTTCAATGAAGAAAATCAAGAGATATTTCCCAAGTTTGAGAGAACCTTACCGAGAGCTATTAACCCAGCTCTGAAGGACAGAGCTTACCAGGAGAGAGTATACCAGGGGTTTCCCCCTCTCTCTCCCCCCCGAAATCCAAAAAAGCCAGTCTTTATATGCTCAAAAATACCGGATAGAAAACCCACAAACACCTCCTCTATACCCAACCAACATATTATATTGGCTCTGGCATAAGACACACCTTCTCAAGTTTGTGTAAAACAAAACATGACTAGACATATTCTATGGCTCTGACATAACCACCTTTTTGAGGCCTCAATGTGTTTCTCCTTAAGTCCGGAGCCCCCCTCCCTGCTGTGAGAGGAGAGGAAAAAACTGCCTACTCTCTTATCAGAGATTAGGGCATAAATCATTTTAGGCCTTACACTCAACTAAACAAACCACTTTGTTTTGTTTATGCTGTAAATATAGAAAAACCTAAAATATGAAGCATTTTCATTGTGGGTTATACAAGAATATAATTGATTATATTTGATTATAACTAACTTTCGTTTTAAGTATTCAACATACTATGAAGCTCTCAACACTGGGCAACTCTCTTTTGGAGACCCCTTTTGTTGGATAGTGACAGCTTGACCCGTTGTTGGGCCAAGCTGTTTGTGTACATCATTTTACTTACTTGCAGTAACACATAAACCACCGGTAATGTATACCAATTCCAATCTGGTCGTGTCGTGTCCTTTTGGTCCCCCTAGCCCAATTGGGAATGTAACAATTCACAATACAACACTTTAAATAGAAGATCCCCATAGCCCCCACCCACCCTATGATCAGATCGGCGATCGGTATCGGCCGATTCTGATTCCGGCGATCGGCCCCAAAAACCCTGATCGGAGCATTCCTAATATATATTGTATATATGTATATACTATTATTATAATAATCAGTCTTATACTTCCTGTAGTGTGTGTGTGTGTGTGTGTGTGTGTGTGTGTGTGTGTGTGTGTGTGTGTGTGTGTGTGTGTGTGTGGTGTGTGTGTGTGTGTGTGTGTGTGTGTGTGTGTGTGTGTGTGTGTGTGTGTGTGTGTGTGTGTGTGTGTGTGTGTGTGTGTGTGTGTGTGTGTGTGTGTGTGTGTGTGTGTGTGTGTGTGTGTGTGTGTGTGTGTGTGTGTGTGTGTGTGTGTGTGTGTGTGTGTGTGTGTGTGTGTGTGTGTGTGTGTGTGTGTGTGTGTGTGTGTGTGTGTGTGTGTGTGTGTGTGTGTGTGTGGTCAGTCCCCCAACAATGATTTGGAGTCATGACAGAACGCACACTCATGCCATAGACTTCCTTCTCTGCTCCCCCTTCCCCATCAGTTTAACCCACACATAGTAGGTTTATAGTTTGGCCAATACATGTAAATTACCTTAATATCAATAATAACGAGGAAAACATTACCTCTGCTCTCAAGCAGTGAAATAGTAGAACTCTTACATAAACATATATAGAGAACACACACTCATTTAATTATGCAGCCCCCCACACAAAAGTCACCTGCTTTCCTCTCTGAAAGCTATGCTTGGATAGGTTTTAACCGTCCTTTTCCCATGACCTCCCCAGGATCAGTCAACCAAGAATAGTTAACGGTTCCCATACCCTCAGGCCCTCTTTGTGAGCCTTGCAGGAAATGAATCATTAACCAACAAGACTTCAACTGGATTATATCTGAGGAAGATCTCTCTTGGAGTTCCCCTGTTAATTGCAAAAACCATTGATGATTAACAAAGAGACTCTTGATATCTGGAAACTGCAACAAGACTTTCTGCCATTCAAATTTAACACACTTCTTATATAGCAGGTGACAATACACAGTGTACTGTTACAATGAAGGCTCGATATCAGCTCACGGCATATAGGTGTAAGCAGGGGTAAAGTGCTATTTTTATAGGTGGTGTGTGGACCTCACATAGGGGGGTCCGGGGGCAACTCCCCCTGGAAGATTTTTAAATATTGAAGTTAAAAGCATCAATCTGGTGCACTTTGAGAGCAAAATGAAGAGATCTATGGATACATCTCTCAACACCCATATGAAACAGAACTATAAACAGATTTACTATTTCTTTATGGGTATTTTACAAATCACTCCCTTTTAAACTTTATTCTTTTTTTAATGTCATATAGTATTTCATACCTGTTTTTAATTTATTCTCTTATTTTTTTATAACTATTATGATCATATAAATGTGTGCCTCGGAAATAATTGTTTACATTAATGGTGACCAAAACGTTTGAGACCCACTGAGATAACACTGAGAGAGTCCTTTAGCTCACTGAGCCTCTCAGTCTGACAGGAGAGGACTCTCCTCCACCTTGTTGTTGAAAAAACTCCTTATATCCGTTAGCGTAGCTCGCTAGCACCAGAAGCTAACAACAACGATCTCCGGTACCGGTGCGCTCTCTCTCTCTCTCGCTCGCGCACGCACACAAAATGGCTCGTTCCACACACACATAGAGCCGAACTTTAATGAAACACAGAGACCCAGACGTAATAGTACTGTATCATATTATTTTCAAATCAATAATTTTTCAAAATATGTTTTTTTTTTTTTTTTTTTTTTTTTTTTAATAACAATGTTTCCTCCTGGTCTCTCGCGTCCCCCCTGTCATGCCTCTGCGACCCACTTTGAGAACCACTGGATTACATTGTTATCAAAAAAAAAAGAGCTGCCTTGTAAAATATATTTGCATGAATATTTCTTGAGTGTATATTTCAAACCAAAGGGTTCACAGGCTGTCTCAGTTTATCTGACTCAGATGACCCCAGTCTCTCTTCTCCTGTGGTTCTCGTCTGCAGTACCTTTCATTTACACTTGGTTGTTGTTTTATTAATCACTTAATATTGACTCACACATTTTCAGGTACGTGTGGTGCTGGAGGAGATCATGGAGAAGCTCCCGGAGACATTCAACATGGTGGATCTGCTGGGGTGGGCGGAGGAGAGGACTCCCTACCAGCTGGTGGCGCTGCAGGAGTGTGAGTGCATGAACATTCTGATGCAGGAGATCAGACTCTCCACCAGCTCAGCTCAGCCTGGGACTCAAGGTGGGGAGGAGGACATTTTGTCTGTGTTTGTCTGTCAAGACTCAATATACTGTGCTGCTTAGATCAAGATGTTGGCTCACTGCAGGCAGATAGGAACATATTATAATCGGAGGATGAAACCCTCTTTAATGGTCACATGTTCATGCACACAGCGAAATGTGTTCTCTGCATTTAACCCATCCTAGTACTAGGAGCAGTGGGCAGCTATTGTACAGCGCCTGGGAGTGGGGGGGGTCCAGTGCCTTGCTCAAGGGCACCACGGCAGGGCCCAGGAGGTGAACTGGGACCTCTCCAAGTATCAGTCCACACTCCATATTTAGGTCTGTCCGGGGACTTGAACCAGCAACCCTACGGCTCCCAGTCCAAGCCCCTACTAACTGAGACACTGCCGGACGAACACTGTGGCGTCCCTCCTCATATCTGGATGTGTCTCTGGTTTGGGAGACTATTTGTTTAGACTACAGGCAGAACTGTCTTGGCCAGCCTAAGACACAGTTGAATAAGCAGAGTTGTGCAGAACTGACGAGAGCTTACATCACGAACACTTCTGTGTTCTGTTCTCATTCATAACACTCCGTTCGATATCTCACTATGGTATGCGCCTCATCGCGGAGCAAACAGAAGCATCAATCTCATTACGCCAATCCTGATTGGCTGGTCAACGTCAGGGAATCACCCCCTATAAGTAGCTTGCGCCATGACGCATGCGTCATTCAAACACCTCTTCTCGCTTCAGAGCACATCTCTATAGTAGCCGGACAAGCTTAACGGTCCACAGACTGAACCCAAATATAACCATTTCGGTCGACGGGCGCTCGCCGGCTACTCCTTCTGCTTTGCAGGAAGACGGTAATACTAACGCCAGTTAGTATTTAAATCGACCTCGCCCTTCTCTTCCCCGGAAAGTAGGGTAGGTCTGATTTTTTCAAGCTAGCAACACACCTGTTGCTAGCTAGCTTCCCCTTACTACCGTCACCACGGTAGCGAGGACGCTTTTCTTTTTCTCTCTCACGGAGGAGAAAATGATTAGAAGTATAATGACACACCAGTCAATATTCTTTGAGAACAAAGGACCCACACCGTCCCTTTTTCTCCGGAATAAGGACGCGTTGGTAACACTTTTCTCTTAACGACGTACCTGTTACGAGCGGGTCCTCTCCACGCCACGAGGCGAACAAGATGGACGCCTCTCCCCCTCACACCAGAGGAGTCAGGGACTCGGAGGCTCGGTCATGCGGCTGCGGGTTGAAGATAGCAGGCACAGACTCACACCAGGTCTGCTCGTCCTGCCTCGGGCTGGAACACGCCCGGGAGGCTATCGACAACCCCGGCTTGTGCGGGCATTGTGCCCGTTTCACCCGAAAGAGGACACCTCTGAGTCCCTCCTGTCTGATTCGGATGAACAAGAAGAAGATATCTTCATGTCATCGGCTCAAACGGCAAAGCCGGGAGCTATGGCTGCTCTCCCGGGCACACCAGCTTCGCTCTGTCTGAGCATGGACCTGCAGGCCGCGTGTCAGCGCACTGCGTCCAGGCTAGACATCCCGTGGCCCGAAATGGCCAAGGAGAACGCCAGGTCCTGTTACGAAGGGAAACATTCTCCCCAAGCAACGAGGACAAGGAGGCAGTTCCTCGCGGTCTTCGGGGAGATGTTGGATGAGGTGTCGGTCTCGTGGAGTGACCGACCCTTTAGCAACAAGGCCCCAATCCAGGGTGCCTCCTCCCTAGACTGCGACGGTGTGGAGAGGCTCGGCCTGCTCCGCATACCGCCGATGGAACTGCTGGTGGCAGCCCACCTCCTACCGAGGATGGGCCCGTCACCAAGCAGGAACCCCACGCTGCCAGCGAAGGTGGACCGTTTCCAGTCGACCATGATTGAACGGTCATACAGAGCCGCAGCGTTGTCCGCCAGGGCTCTGAACGTTTCCTCACTGCTAACCGCATACCAAACGGAGCTCTGTGAGGTAATCCTAGACCGGCCGTTCTGGACGAGTTGGCCGCGGTCACAGACATTTGTCTCCGTGTCCAACGCTGCGCCGTCCAGGCCACGGGCAAAACAATGGGGATCATGGTGGTGCAGGAAAGAGCTAGATGGCTCAACCTCACCAACCTCCCAGACCGGGAAAAGGAGGATGTGCTTGACATGCCCATCGTTCCCGAGGGGATTTTCTGCTCCGCTCTTGCCTCCATGCAGAGGACATGCAAGTCGAAAAAGAAGGAGGACGAGGCCCTCCACCTCTGCCTCCCTCAAAGGGCCCAGCCGCTGCCTTCACAGCGGCAGCCATTCGTCCAAGCTGCCCCGAAGCCTGCTCGGTTAAAAATACCGAAAACGCAGAGGTCGCAGTCCGCCCTGAGTCCCCAGCCCAGGCAGGGGACGAGGGCGAGCTGGCCTAGAAAATCTCCGGTTCCGGCTGCAGCCCAGGCGCAGCCAACCCAGAATTTCGGCCAGCAGTCGAGGAAGAAGAAGCGAGCGGCGTGACAGCCCCTCCTTCTCCCCTCTGTGACAGAGCTGGAAGTCTACGGTTCCCCATCTCTAAATGTGTTCCCGCCGCCTCGAGAGATGCCTCAACACCATCCTCAAGTCCGCATAAACACATGTCACACACTTATTGATTTTTCTGTCATAAAACATTTTCCGCTGACACATCCAGGCTTCGAGCCAAGGGCGCAGCTCGAAAAAATGAAAATAAAAACAATAAACAGTCCATCAACTGTTCACCTTCTGAGAGCAGCGATGGCCTCTCTCAAAGGGCGGACAATTGACGGGTCTGTGAAGGCACCACCGTCACGCGCATGCGCAGTGCCGGCTGGGGCTGTAAGGGTACCACCGTCACGCGCATGCGCAGTGCCGGCTGGGGCTGTAAGGGTACCACCGTCACGCGCATGCGCAGTGCCGGCTGGGGCTGTAAGGGTACCACCGTCACGCGCATGCGCAGTGCCGGCTGGAGCTGTAAAGGCACCACCGTCACGCGCATGCGCAGTGCCGGCTGGAGCTGTAAAGGCACCACCGTCACGCGCATGCGCAGTGCCGGCTGGGGTCCTGAAGGCACCACCGTCACGCGCATGCGCAGTGCCGGCTGGGGTTGTGAAGGCACCACCGTCACGCCCATGCGCAGTGCCGGCTGGAGCCGTAGGGGCACCACCGCCACACTCATGCGCTGTGTCGGTGGGGATTGTCGAAATGGGGCACCACAGTGCTCAGACACTGGAGGGCCCCATAACACAACAAATAGAGACTCAGAGGGGGAGAGACGTGACATCTCAGCTGGCTCTCAGGAGCATACAGCGGGAGATGCTCTCGACATCTGCTTGGGTTTCTCAATACAGTTACACGGAGCTACAGACTCCAAGTCACCGTCACCCCCCTCGCTTCTCGGGCTATCTGTATTCACAAGCCCAGAGAGAGTCAACCCATATTCTGGAGAGAGAGGTTCTCTCTCTCCTAGAAAGGAGGGTTTTATCTATAATGCCCGCCGAGCAGAGTCAGATTACGCAGACAAATGTCCTCGTAAAGCACCTGCTCAACATGGGTCTCATAATAAAACTAAACCCCGCGCGCCACGGCATGCGGAGAGTATTGGTTATTATGAAATGCGTAGTGGCACTACGCCACTGGCCGCACCCGACTTTTCTAGTACGGGGCGCGCCTACGGGTGCTGTCCTTTCACGGAAGGTGGTCACCACGGACGATGCTGATAGGGTATTTACGAAGGTCGCCCGGTGAGGGGTCTCTTTGCAGAGACCTCCAGCGGGCGCACATAAATCACCCGGAGCTTTTAGCGGTGTTCCCCACCCTAAAACGCTTTCTGCCTTCTCTCAGAGGACACCATGTCCTCGTGAGGACAGACAACATGACCACAGTATTGTGTATGAACCACCAAGGGAGGTTGCGTTGTCTCCAGTTACACACACTGGCACACAAACTGATCCCTTGGAGCGGCAGACGTCTCCTCTCTCTGAGAGCGACGCATGTACCAGGAGTGATGTACCTCGGGACAGAACTACTGTCCAGAGGTGCACCACTCTATGCAGACTGGACTCCACATCCAAGGATCGTGAGTCCGCTGTGGGTGCGTTACGGCAGAGCCGCGTTAAATCTGTTCGCATAAAGAGAAAATGCTCAATGACAGCTGTTCTCTTTAATGCACGATTTAAACGCCCCGTTAGGCGTGGACGCACTCGTACACGATTGACCTCCGGGTCTTCCGTACGCGTTCCCACCCCTGGCTCTGATACCCCCAACTCTGGCCAGAGTGAAGGAGCAACGCCACACACTTATCCTGATGGCTCCGCCCTAGCCCGCAACGTACGGGCTGGCGGAGATATATCAGCTGTTGTGCGGGCAGCCATGGCAGCCCCCACTACGCAGGGACAGATTGTCTCAGGCGGGGGGTGGGCGATCCTTCACCCACGCCCAGAGCGCGGGGGACTATGGGCCTGACCCGTGAGTGGTACAATCTGAATACAGTGGGACTCCCTCAGAAGGTGATAAACACTATTCAGAGTGCGAGAGCTTCCTCCACCAGGTCTCTTTTTACGACTGTAAGTGGAGGGTGTTTGAGGAGTGGTGCCTTCAAGAAGGACACATCTCCTTTCAATGTCCTGTCGGGGTGATTTTATCATTTCTACAGGACTTGATCGATAAACACAGAGCTTTCTCCACGATCAAGGTGTACCTGGCTGCTATTGCTGCATGCCATGTGGGCTTTGAGGGTAAGACGGCTAGCCAACATCCTTTGGTCTGCCGTTTTATGAAGGGAGCTCGCAGGCTCCTCCCTGTCTCCAGGTCACTGGTGCCCTTATGGGACTTGGCAGTGGTTTTAAATGGGCTCAGAATGAGTACAGGAGAGGGCTCAGCACACAGCCCTGAGGAGAGCCGGTGCTGAGAGTGCGGGTGGAGGAGTGATGGGGGCCAAGTCTCACACGCTGGGGGCGGTTAGTGAGGAAATATTTGATCCAGGAACAGGTGGGTGGGGGAAGGCCTCGATTTGACAGTTTGCAAACTAGAATTTCCGGGAAGATTGTGTTGAACGCTGAGCTGTAGTCAATAAATAGCAATCTGACATAGCTCCCACGATGCTCCAGGTGTCTCAGTGCAGAGTGGAGAGCTATGGCTATGGCGTCTTCAGGGGATCTATTTGCTCTGTAGGCAAACTGGTGTGGGTCGAGGGTGGGGGGAAGGCAGGCCTTTGTGTGATGTAACACCAGCCTCTCAAAACACTTCATGATCACAGGTGTGAGTGCAATGGGGCGGTAGTCATTAAGGCTGTCTGTGGTTGCTTTCTTTGGAACAGGGATGAGAGTGGCAGTTTTAAGGCAAGGTGGGATAACAGCGAGTTTCAGGGAGTGATTAAAAATGCTGGTGAAGACCTGTGAGAGCTGGTTGGCTCTGAGCACCTTCCCAGGTACTCCATCTGGACCAGCAGCCTTCCTGGGGTTCACTGCTTTGAGCACCCGTCTCACATCATGCTCCTCCACAGTAAGTGGGGGGGTGCTGGAGGCGGTTGAGGGCTGGGGTGGAGTTGCTGATTGCTGCTGTGGTGTCTCGAAGCGAGCAAAGAAGCAGTTCAGTTCCTCTGCTAGCGACACGCTCAAGCGAGTCCCCAGTTGCCGTGTCACACCCCCTGTAGTTGGTAATGTTCTTAATGCCCTGCCACACCTGCCTAGGGTTGTTGCTTGTGAGGTGGTCCTCAATCCTTGTTTTTTTTAGTCTGTCTTGGCTTTTGTGATTCCTCTCTTCAGGTCGGCTCGAGCAGCACTGTAGAGAGCTCTGTCCCCTGACCTGAAGGCTGAGTCACGGGCCTTGAGCAGCATGCGGACCCGGCCAGTCATCCAGGGTTTCTGATTTGGGAAAACCCTGATGCTTTTTACCGTAGTGACGTTGTCGATACAGTATTTAATGTAGGACAGTACCGTCTCTGTGTAGGCTGCCAGGTCCTGGTGCTGGTGTTCAAATACATCCCACTGGGTGTATTCAAAGCAGTCCTGAAGCTGAGCAAGAGCATCCTCAGGCCAGGTTGTAACATACTTTCTTGTTGGACTTGTTCTCCGTCTAAGGGGGGTGTATGCAGGCGTCAGTAGCAGGGAGATATTATCTGACAGGCCTAGGTGGGGGAGAGGTATGGCTCTGTATGGGGCCATACATTTTAAACCTTCATTTTTACTTATTACATGTATTTTTTCAGTGATTTAAAAGCCATGTAGACTTTTGTATCAGCAAATGGAATCATATATCCTCTTTATAGTGGAACAAATAGAAGCTATAAGAATGTTGCCAGGGTGGGATGGTGCAGCTACCCATGGATTCCAGATTCAAAGATGTATTGTCATGTCATATGCAAAACTACGGAGTACAGATGTAGCACCTCATTTCAGACTCCAGCTTACTGCCTACGACCTTTCTAAGACCAGTATCAAGGAATGTTAAGCCCTCCCACTATTTTCCAAGAGGGCGTTGCCAGATTTTCAATCTCAGGTTTTAACCAGGAGATGGCGCTTCATTCACAAATACAGAAAGACAAGTTTCATGGACTTGCAGTTGTGTTTTGAAGAGCATTTGAACACATCAATATTTTAAAGTATATATAATCTTGTAATTCAATAATATATAGTCTTTATAAATTAAATAATCATAATAATAATATAAATGTTTACATTACACTTATTTATTTGTTTTGCTCATACTTTTACCTTTACAATCGTTTGCTTTAATATACAGTATATTTTTTTATATATTTTTGTGTTTGCTTCCTCCTGCTCCCTTTCGGACACATACTGTATGATTCATTATTATTATTAATATGAAGATATTATTAAGATAAGATGTTACTTTATTGATTGAACATTTTAGTTTAGAATGTGCTGTCCCACGGTAATTCAGAAGGCTCACAGGTCACATTCCGACCATTATTTAAAACAATAGGTGCTTTCACACCGTCTACAGTTTGATTTGTATAGAGGGAGCTCTGTGGCTGAATGGCCAGCGATTAGGTGTGGCGCATTTATCATAGGTGATCAGAGCTAACTGCCTGCCGTCAGATTTCATTTAAAAAACAGGTCTGATTTTAAGACTGATGATAAGAATAAGAATAATGCGTATTGAACTGGTTTAATTAATTAGTGAGTTTATTTAACACTAGAACCGCCAATCGGGTCAATTTGTGTGATGTGTGTGTGCAATGTAACTTTTTTTCAATAAAATATGAAAGTCTCCCAGTCCATGACTTTTCCTGAAAGTGTGTTATGTAGCACCCTATGTTGTTAAAAATTGTATTCTAATAGCGGGATTTGACGGTTTTAGGTAGGCCTATACAAAAACCTCTGGCGGTTCTAGTGTTAAGGTAATAAGGTACAGTAGAAGCCCTTTTTTATCAATAACGAATTTAGCAGTTGAACATAAAAGTCAACTAACTGAGGGTCACTTGCAATGACAGTGTTGTGTCTAACTGTAAGCTTGTCACTCAGAGTAACCTACAGTTAATTTAGCTAAACTAACTTTTTTTACCTGACGCTGCCCGCCTCCGGCGTCTATAGAAAAGAGATCAACTCAGTGAAAGAACCACCTGCTTACCAATCAGAACTCAGTGTGCGGAGTTTAAATCTCTCAAGTCATATTACAGGATAAAGGAAATACAGTTTAAACTGCCATATGCAGAGAAGACGCAGACGTGTCGCACTTATCATTCATATCACATCATCAATCAGATCATCGATCATATAATATCATAATATGTCATATATTTCTTTCTGAGTCAGCTGAGCCGTATCTGGCCGTGCAACACTCACAGTGTCACATACTGTATGCAGAAGTATTATTTTAAGCAACACATTAAGTTGACGAAACACTCGAGACAAATGTAATTAAAGTCGGATCCACTCGTGTCTTAGATGGGGCAGTGATATCATAAAACTGTTGTACGCTTTCAAACACTCGGTAGTTTATTTATTTTTTAACCAGTTGTTCTATATTCACCTTGCAGGTGCAGCTATGTGGCTTGTATCCTGGATTATATGTTTAAGTCATGGATGTTTAAAGTTCATATTTGTCTAATATTAGTTTACTTTTCACTAATGAAGTATGATGCTGCGCTGTCAGTACACTTGTCCCTGTTTGTGATTGGTCAAATGTAGCTAACCCCGCCCCTTTCACGCGCTCTCAGCTGGGGAGAGAAACCCTGGCTTGATTTACCGAGTTGATAACCAGCGTCGTAGGACCGCTTAGCGAGATCTCGTTTGTTAGGGTTAGTTAAGATAACTCAAACATATCCAGGGCATGTTGAACTGGCTTCGTAGTACAGTTTACAGGTGGCTGCATAGCAGCGCTAATGTCAAAGACACAAACATTATACATTATATTTCTATTTTACCAGGATGCAGTGACAAACATATTTGGGAAGGCTTAGCCTTCCCTAGCCTACGGTACTCGCCGCCCCTGAGGTTAGCTATACATGCTAAATGCTATGGTCCTTATTTTCAACACCATTACTAATGAAACACTGTCAGTTCTCTGACTGAAAGCTACTGTTACCAGCACAAGCCTTCCAGCCTCCCCTTAGCTTCTCCTTCCATGGTCCAAGCTCTGTATGTTTCCACAGATCTTGCTCAGCTGCTATTGCCAGGACATGTGGATGTCCATGTATCGCTGTTTTGCTGTGACCAAGACATGAAGAAGTGTTATTGATTGACTGCAAAATGGATGATTCTCTTTTTGAATGTTCCCACACTTTAGGGAGAGTTAACCATGACCTAGCTAAGGGGAGGTGACATGGAGAACCTTCAGAATGCTGTTTTTCTGGACATTGTGCCAGACGGTTGGACGAAGCAGGCGTACCCCTCCATGTGCGGCCTGGCCCTGTGGTTCTCTGACCTGCTGCTCAGGATCAAGGAGCTGGAGGCCTGGTCAGCAGACTTTGTCAGAAGAATCGTGAGGAGTTCACGGTACCGCCCCGTGAGGGAGCCAACCTACACGGGTTGTACATGGAGGGCGCACGCTGGGACTCACAGGTACTGCACTTACTGACAGTGTGGATACAAAATCTAAATACTACACTTTTATTGACATTCACAGAAATATTCCTTTACATTAGTCTGTCAGCCATCGCACTTGTGATGATGGCTGACTTACACATGATTATAAAGATGAGCTGACCTCAAAATGATTCTTCAAACTGCGTAAATGAAGTAAAGTAACTTGATATTTTCCCCTGAATGGCTTTCACATTTCCTTTGAGTCTTAATCTTTCTGCTTTGCATCCTGCTTCATTTAGCTCTGAGAGAGTATTCCTCAGAGCTCCATCTATCTGCATACATGCAGCTCCTGAATATGCACCCAGCTTTCAGGGAGCATCCCTGCAGACTCTTTAATTATGGAATGTGCAACCTCTGTTTTTCATTACATTTGGAGACGTAGGCAAAAAGATAGGTGGACAGGCAGGTTGGGAGGCTCGCCCTCACAACTCTCCTTCCCCTCCTCCTCTCTTCAAATTCTGCTCTCAGCCCCAAGGCCAGTTCTGTGCCACTGGCAGGGAGCAGCAGAGTGAACGGAGAGTAAGCAGAGCTCCATCTGGACACAGCTCTGTGCTGCAAGAAAGTTTAAGATTTATGATAAACCTGGTCATCTATATTAATGAAGCTTGCGTTTTATTCAGAGGGAGCTCGATATTGTATGTAAAATCATTTTTATTTACCCAAACAGACATAACGTTATTGATATTTAAAAGCTATTTAAAACTTTACAGCTGAGGCAATTAGGGATTTGTCCTCTGAGCGTTCCAAAGTCCTCAGGATTTACATTCATGAAAGTCACTGTGCATGCATGGGGAAACTTGTGTTTGTCAGGCGCTGAGTGTAGGAGGATTAATAATGAGACGGACCTCTGTGTTTCACTGCGTTTAAAGAGTGCCTCTGAGGCAGCTCCACTTCCCCTCAAACTGCTGACTTTCAACACTTTTCAAGGGTACCACGATATTATGTTGTGCAGACGTGTTGATGTTGTTAAATTGATCAACATTACTAAATCCTACCACAGTTAAGAGTATAACTTTGTGGTGTTAGAAATTAAAATCAATGTTTTATGGCATAATGATACTTCAACATGGTACGACAGAGGATTTTTGTTTTATTCCTTATATGCAGCAAATCATACATTAACAAAAAAGTGCTTTACATATTTGGTACTGCACATCCCATCATGCCGTTTATTTTTTTACCTTTAAAAGCTCTCCAGAGTACAGTACAATTGTATAACACCTCACAGTTAAACAATGTACGGATGCATTGCTCATGATTAACAATGTGCAAATAACAGTTACCATAGTGCAATGCCCATACAGCTGCCAGCCTGATGTGCTTAACACTCATTCATAGGCTAACTCACCAGTGAGCAGAAAGCAGTGGGTTCTATAACAATAAAGAATACAAATAACCTCTTTCACAAACTGGTATTTCATAACTGCTTACAGTGAGGAAGACATTTAAATTATTATTGGCCGTCACAGGCTGCTGTAAACTAAACACCACTCTCTCTGACAGAACGCCTCACTGAGTGATTTAACTCAGTCTAACTTTCAGGTTTCTCTTTTCAGCCGCAGACCCCATGTCGCCTCTTTATGTGCGTCGCTAAGTTCCTCGTACTACTTGTGTACTTTAAAGTGGCTCGGCATCGTTAACAATTTGCGAGCGATTTTTCAAGTTGACCGTCTGTAGTATATAGTGCCGCGCACATATACCATCAGGACGTTACTGATGGGGTGCGGCTGCGGAGTGATACTGTGAGTATGCAAGCCCGCATCTAGGACGGATCTATGTATCATGGCTGTAGACCTGTTGAGTAATAAAGATACCTCATACAAAGGTCTACGGATACCTTATTACTCTCCATGACCTGCAGTCAGCTATATAGCATAAAGGATTATTACACCGTCTTTCTTAAACAATCCCAAGTGTTGCCAAACGTTTGATTTGTAGGTATTTTTCGGTGCGCTGTGTTTCTCTTTCTCCTCAACTTCCGTGTGTGTTGATAACTGAGACTCTCGGCCTCCGTAGTGGTGAAGCAAATATCAAAGATCGTGTCTGCTGAGCGTTGACAAGATGAGGGGATTTTATATGAATGAATCGTTTTTTTACCGATGCAAAGACGCTACGCAATCGATGCATCGCGAGTTCAACCCGGTTCAACCCAAACTGTAGCCGATGTGCACTCGCATCTTGAACGTTTATGCCGGTGCACCGATGCGAATCGGTGAATCTTAACATCTCTACCACACATAGATAACAATGGCAAAGATTTCAATGCACTCCGTAAAATGTTTCTGTTAGGGCTATCAAAGAGTAATGTGTTAAAAAAAGAAATGACCACTTTTAAGCGCATATTTCCACAATGAATTGCATGACAGTGAAAAGGCAAAGAGAGCAGAGGAACGGGCACAGGCTACATGTGTTGTACTGATTAGAGACCACCGGACATCAGGAGGAACCATCTCTTCCTGTCTGTAACAACACACCTGATCCATGACTAATGTACTGCACTCCTTCTTTAGCTGTGGTGAAACAGAGGAAATACATCCTGCTGAAGCATGCTTCAGTTTCTTAAAGTTGCACAGGAGTGAGAGACAGCGGACAGGGTCCCTAACAGAGAGAATAACACCATACGAGAATGTGCTCTGCATGAAGTATAATACTGTATTTTAAACACGTCATTAATCATTTTATAACATAGATTATAATTGTGATTAATGAGATGACATTTTTAAAATGATTTCTGTGTGTGACTAACTGGCCTGTCATCTTTTGTCCCTCAGACTGGCATAATTGCTGACGCCTGTCTGAAAGAGCTCACCCCGGCCATGCCAGTCATCTTTCTCAGGGCCATTCCTGAGGACAAACAGGAGAGCAGGAGTGGGTATCAGTGTCCCGTCTACAAGACCCACCAGAGGGGGTCCACCTACGACTGGACCTTCAACCTGAAAACCAAGGAAAGTCCCTCCAAGTGGACTAGTGCCTCGCGGCAGCGAAACTGTGGTGCGCTTTGTCATACCGTGATCGTTATTCTCGCGTCCAGGAGAGAAGCTATAAAAGGAGACTAAATGGAGTCTCTGAGAAGGTTCAAATGGTTACTTTAATTAAAAATATGGAGCGGGAATGTTACAAACAGGATATTGTTCAGTCAGAAGAGAAAGGCTGCAGCCTTCCTCTCCCAGTCGTGGCCGTGCAGAAGAGAACTCACAAGCCTTCGTCTTTCCTGCTTGCTGGCTGTTCGCTCCTCCTCTCTGGGAGCTGTAGTGACGTAGGGGACTTCCCCCCTCGTTCTTCTGTGTCCGATATCGCGTTAAACAGAGGATTTCGACATTTTACATTCATTGCTTACTTCCACATGCCTTTTCTCCTCCTTATCTCTTTCATAACTTTATATGTAATACATGTTAACGGCGTCAATAGCCACTTTAATGATACTAATGGGCGGTAGTCCCGGATGTCGTCATGAAGGATTTTCAGAATAAAAGCTTGGTATTGAGAACTTCCGTTTTTTTCCAGAATAAAATAGCATTTAAACTGAAGGTATGTTTAAGGTACATTATGCCATAAAACATTGATTTTAATTTCTAACAGCTTACACTGTAGGTGCGTTGTGTTTTGGGGGTGCAAGGGGGGGGGGGGCTTTTTTTTTTTTGAAAAACGCGTCATATTACGTCACATGGGGGGGCAACTTTCTCGGACTCCTTCTCTGCCCAATCGGCGGTAGTAGTTGGTAGTTGGTTTGAGCGGTTGTGATTTAGTGAGCTGGTATTTTTTCGGTATTTTTCATTGCATTTCACCATTTGTAATCATGGTGAACTGGAGTTTGTGCAGGTTGCAACAGGAAAAGGACCGGAGCTAGCTTTCGTTCCTGGGTGCGTTGTGCGAGGTGCATCCACCTCCCTGCAGCACATACTCTCCACAGCTGAAGCCTATCAAACAAAACTTTTATCAGGAAACCGTATTACATCTCTCTCCCCCCTTCGCTCCTCTCTCTCTCCCCTCCGACGTTAGCTAACATTAACTTTAGCTAACATTAACTGTAGCTAACACCGGTGTTCCGGATTAAATGGTTTACAGAGGTGGGGGGGCGTGGCCTTCGACTAAAATACACATTTCGATCGCTTCTTCTGTCGTTTACATAAATCCTTTGGTATATTTGGCTCGGTAGGAAGACTTTGATGCACATTCAGTACCAGTGTGTGAGGTTGTGGTTACGATGGCGATATCCGGATGCGAACAGCGAGGACTAAAAAAAGAAAAACGAGTTGACTGGGGATGTCTGTTCAAACATTGCGAACTCCAATAAATCATTTAAACCAGCTGTTGCCAGACTAATTTCTGAATATCGTTCTTAATGTGATACCAAGTCCATCTGAGACCTGTGTACACCTTCAGACAGCGTCCAAGTGAAGCGTGCGTTGTTTACTCACAGTTTGAAAGCAGCGTGGAGAAGTCTTCAGCTGTGGTAAACTGCGATCCGCCCAGGGAAAAATGGGATCCGCCTCTGTAAACCAGTTAATCGGGAAACCAGTTAATACGGAACACCGGTCACTCACCAAGACAGCTGCCCTGTTCTCCACTGGTTCTCCTCACACCACAGCTCCATTTCTCCTAATCCTTGGCTGCTCCTGGTCTCTTGGACGCCTAACAGGCTCATAATTATAAGGTTGTGGTCCGTCATATGCATACGAATATACATTTTCAACCTCTTCTGTGTCAAAACTAGCATTGTGATCCATGCTTATTCATACGTTAGACCGGCCGCTCTCCTCCATGTTACGTCACGTGGGGAGGCTTTTTTTATGCGGAAGTAAAAATGTCTTACAAAAACGACGCCAGATGTCACTGTAGTGTATACATCATTTTCCTACACATTTATTCACTGGTATGTCTAACCTGCAAGTTGCTCTTTAACAAAGTGTGGTGTAACCAATAGCAACCAATAGCTTATGCTGGCAAATACAAGCTCATGTTTGCAAACCAAACATAGTATAAGGCTATGTAAGCACGTTTCATAATGTAACATAAATGAAATGATGTGTAAACCACTGTAAATTGGGACCTGCCCGGCATCAGCAGGATTTTGGACGCCATGCTACCTTTTCACTAGGTCTTGAACAGTCTGTAAAACACCAAAGAGAAAAATGTGCCAATATTTTTATATTTCTAACATTCATTTTTTATGTATGTTTGTTTTTATAAAATATATTTGCAAAGAATATTTGAGTAATCAGCAGTGGCGGCGCCAGGGTATGGCTGGGGTAGGCTACAGCCATACCAAGAAATGGCTTAGCCCCACCATGAAAAATTATGTTAAAGTAAGCAAATTCAATTAAATAATAAGCAAAATGTTGAGAACACGGCTTGCGAACACAAACTGATCCTGCTATAACAACAAGTGCACGTACTGATGCAATATGATTGAGACCATTCGGGCTTATGCTAGAAGAACTGTGCAAGGAATAGTCTAAGTAATGGGGGAGTTTTATTCACTAAAGGTGTGGAAATTCTCTGGCGTTATATCAGCGCGGCCGCGGTCAGATCAAAATGCCTCTGAATACAATTTGATTAGACCTACAGCCAATCAGAGCAACGAAACGTTGGGTCTGCGTCATGCATTACTGATCGAGATCACTCGGAACCGCCATTCAGTATCCCCATTGGATCTTCAATGTGTACTATAAGTCACGTTCACAGTGATCCCTTTTTATTTACTACAAGACAAATGTGCCGTTTTATTTCATACAGTTCCATTTTGATTGAGACAGGGAAATAATCTAAACCTCACGCGTGGCGTTTCACTGTGTATGTAATTACATTGCAAATACTGACTTGAGCCCCACCACTGTATGGGTTAGCCCTACCATAGATTACCCAACACAAATACTCTGGCGCCACCACTGGTAATCAGCAAAGCGCCATATAAACTAAATGTGTTACTATTTTCTTACCTCTTATTTTCCTATCAACCCTAACAAAGGTTGTTCTTTCCTCTCAAATAACATGTGTCTGACTGCTTCAGTTGCTTTTCAGATTATAGTTGTTATGTCTTATGTCCTTGCTGTCAAGTGTAAACCATGTACCTCCAGATGTGTTGAATATTAAATGATAAACTGAAGGATGATGTTCCTTTATGTGATGATATATTTTCCTTCCTACAGTACATAATGTATTTAAATGAAAACATATATACTGTACAGTTATTCTTAATTAAACCATTACAGCGAACGGTGCATTACATTACAAATGACATACGGTCGGTAATGTAAGTATGGTTTGGAATGCATTTTAAAATATAGTAGAGGACATAGCTAGGTTATGTCCTCTAGCTAGTTAGGTCGCCCAATGTGCTGTTTTTTTACACTTGATTTAAGAAATACATTGTGCCATATTCCGTATTGACATCTTGTGTCCACAGTGACCATTGTTGTCTAAGATAAAATAAAATGGAGCTTTATTAATCCCCGTGGGGAAATTCTGGAGTTTGAGCAGCAGTAAGAGCAAAAGTACAGTTCAGATTCACACAATATTAATTAAATTAAAGACAAAATGTAATTTATATACAGGTAAGTGGCTGTTAAAACAGCCGAACTTTAAAGCCAGCCTCGGCAACATTCAGGCGAAATCACATCTCACTTGTAGATCTTCATACTCATTCCTGCTGTCCAGTGGCAAGGAATCTCTCTCCACCCTCAGTGTGAGAAAACGTTTTTAGAGAGTACTTGTCCATGGACAAGTGAGTTTGGCAATTTACTTGTCCAAATACATTACATAATACATTATACAATACAACAATTGGGGCCACTGGAATATTCTTCTTCGTCATCGTATTTTTATTTTCCCATCGGGTATCGTTTGGATTTTAACGATTCGGGTTCTGCTTTTCGATTCCGGTTATTTTCGGTTTTCGATTCCGGTTCTTTGAGAGGGTAAAAATAAGTCAAACTGAGAGAAAAATATATTTATGAAAACATTAAGTCAAATCTGTATTCCTATTTACAAATCACTTCATACTGTTTAATTTCTTACGGTTATTGAATACAATTATATAAAAAATCTCTGCATTGTTTAGTTAGTTCTAAGTGGGGCCGTTTGAGAATGTACAATTGGCCCAGTCTCCTCTGATGTTACACTGCAACCTGCCTGTGAGACAGAGTCCAACCACACATGTCCAACACATAGGACATAACCTAATAATAATACATTATATGTATAGCCTATAGGCCTATCGCTTTTCTACAACTCAAAGACGCTTACACATGTCCTGCAATACACATGCTGCAGCTGCCCAGCTGCTCACTATTTGTAAAAGTAAATACATAGTATTTTCATTTCAATAATGTACTTTCTATATCCTGCTTCATAAACAATACTGACATCCCTGTGCTCCTCCGAGTCTGGGGGTCCGGGGATGTGAGGACAGCGCGAGGACACAGACAGGGAGGCTGCTTCACTTCATAAAGGAAATGGCGGTCAATATTAACAACACAAGAGCTAAAACGCTTAATAACCTTCATTACGTGTTAGAGAAAGAACATAAGAAAGTTTGACAAAGATGAGGCTGTTAAACGGGCAGCGGGTCCGCTGTGTGTAGAAAGAGAGAGAGAGAGAGATGCTGAGCTGCACCGTGCAGCGATCAGATGATACGGAGCATAAAGAGAGCTATAGTCCGCGGGGCTCCTGCCCTCACAACTCTTATTAATCCCGGGACCGGACAATTGTTATTTGTTCCTACTCGGAACCGAGTTTTGCTTCCCAACCCTGCCACTGTGCTACACTTCCCGCCCCGCCCCCGTCTAACTGTACAGAAAGCGGCAAGATGCATTTCCTTAGGAATCGGCAAGCAGAACCGAAACTAACATTTATAAACGAACAATGGAGGACATGTACAATTTGCGAATGAGTTCTGCCTTTTGTAAACTGAATGTATCAATCATTTGTCAATAAACGTCACTTGTCAGCCGGACAAGTCAATTGACAGATCTACTTGTCCTTTATGGGCTCAGAACAGTCTCATAATACACACATGCACACAGAAGGATTCACACTTGTATTTCCGGATCCACACTTGTGTTTTTCAATGCACACACAAATGTGTTCCGTTTCATATACATGTAAATCAAATCCAATTACAGAAAAAAGTTTTACATATGTATTTTTCATCCTCACATATTTGTTTTCCGTTTAAATCCCCTGAACCTGCAAACACAAACCGCTTTCTGTGCACGGATCGCTGTGCATTCGTGTGTGGGTTTTTTGAGACTCCCCTGACGGTCAGCCGATTCGTACTTGTAATTTTTTCTATCTATAGCCAATCAGATGTCTCCTCAATTCTATGCCAATCACATGAGCGCGCCCCCACGAGGGTAGATTTCTTGCGTTCATGACGTAGCGCTTCATGTACGCATTTTGTGCAGTCCGGAACTGACAGGTCCATGGAGCCTGTGTACACAAAAACGGCAGGCAAAACCCAGAGCCATATAATAGAAGAGTTACGACATCTCCGTTCACTCCAATGGACCACTTTTTTACAGCAATGGCGGATCGTGGAGCCTCTCAATCGTTCCCCGGAAGTTAGCGCCAAGGCTAGCAGAGCTGTGGAGTTGCAGCATAATAGACCGTTGGTGACGGACTTTTAAAGGTAAGAAGAAGTTTAAAGATTTATATTGCGGATATCATCAGTACATCTGATTCAAATTAACATGTGTATTAAAGGAATGGTATGCTCATGACACTAATTTTTTAATAATTATCATCCGATAAAACAGACCAGTCTCTGCCAGTCTCTCTTTTTTTTTTTTTAATCCGATGACATTATCAGTGATTTTAAACTGATTATATACCGAAATAACATCAACACTGTGGGCGCCGCCATTTCCCGGACGTGACGTAATCCATGCGTTTGGTTTTCGAAGACACGTTGATCTCCATGTTATTTACTGTAGTTTCTCTATTCAAATATGCCTCACTGTATCGCGAAATATTGCCATAATTCTGATCGGAACAATCCACGGAATGCTCGGTTCCATCTGTTGCCAAAAGGTAAGCGTAAGAAGTACATTCGGAGGCAGTGGCTAGCGAAATGTGGCCGGCCCGAACCGAGAGATTCACAGGCTCATGTATGCAGCGAACATTTCACATTTCCGGACGACTACTCTGAGAGTATGATCAAACATAACATGGGATTTAAAGAACAACCATTACTCAATGGAGATGCAGTACCATCGGTCTTTCTGGTGTCATCACCGACCAGGACACCAGTTCGGCCAGTAGAGAAATCGCCCTCTGTAAGTGTGAAGCGACGGAGGAGCAGAAGTAGTGCTCGGAGTAAGAATAAGGTATGTTATAGCGCATTTCCATTGCAGCGGCTAGCCCCGTTTTAACGTCCAGGCCAGGACAGTTTTTGGTGGCCTTTCCATATAGCGTAGTACCGGCTAGTGTGTATTTTACCCCAGTTTTTTCCGGCCCCATAAAATCGTGATTCTATGGCCAGGGACAACGAAGCTGAGTATGCTAAACTAGAGAGGGAATCGCTAGCAAGGGTGGTACTACATAGTACATGCATACATATAGTATCTTATATCATCTTCCCATTATACACACATGCATTTCCAAACATTTGGACTACCTATGTTGCAAATGTATTATCTTTTCAATTTACACACGGCATCTATTGCACGTCTGTCCGTCCTGGGAGAGGGATCCCTCCTCTGTTGCTCTCCCTGAGGTTTCTCCCATGTTCCCTTTAAACTGTGGGTTTTCTTCGGAAGTTTTTCCTTGTACGATGTGAGGGTCTAAGGACAGTGGGTGTCGTATTGTCATACTGATATGTATGGCTGAATTCCCCCATCCAATCTCTTCACATTGGTCAAAACTTGTTCCTCTGCTGACGAGTCCGAACTGAAATACTCCACCATGTTTCCGTGTGTTGACAAAGTGAACGCATGGATGACGTCACGACCATCACGTGACTACTGAAAATGGCAAACATGGCGGCGGCCAGACGGAATATACAGGTCTTGATAAAAAAAGAGCTATAAAATCATTATTTACCGGGGAATATCGCTGATTTCTTCAGGGTATGGTTTAGACATAACGTTTCACTAAATACTGAAGTTTTGATTAATTATCTAATGAGTGGACCATTCCTTTAAAGGATGTCAGTGGATTATCCCTAAATTAGTAGATTTAGGGAAAGTTTACAGATAACAGATTAAGCTAGGATACCGAAGCAAGTTAGCAACATACGTTGAACAGCCTTTTAATTGTAAATTCCGTTCTCTTAATGTCATTTCGTCCAACGTTGTTGAATTAGAGAAGAGGGGCTTCTAAACTGGATTGTATGCGGGGGTGGAGGGAGTTAAATATTAGATAAATATAACTTTGGTGCGTGTAAGAGTGAGTGTTTTTAGCAGAGCCATATTGTGTCCTTTTGATTCTGTTGATTATTACCTGTCTGTATAATGTTGCAGCTCAGCTGATTTTGGATTGATGGCAAAGGGAGAAGGTAAGTTTAATACTACTGTTTTATATAAGTAAGCATATTAAACATGTATTATATCACTGTATTATATAAGTAATCTTGTTAGTAACCTACTGTATGGCAGGTGGAGGGGCAGTGATGTTACAGGTGGAGGAGCAAAACTGCAAGACTGCAAACTTACAAGACAGAGAAATCAAAGTTTGTTCTCCACAGAAGAGGTTGATTTCACTTCAATTTTTTATTTCATATTTTGTAAAGATGTGGAAATTGCAAAACAAAACTTGAGAGCTGTAACCAAGACAACTGTAACAACATGAGTAGCGAGAGCCACCAAGGTTTTTCAAGTCCCTCTCTTACTCCATTTTTACCAGATGTGGGACATCGGGCATGAAATAAAGCTGCCTGTCTGGTGTTGCTGGATGTGGCACCGATGTTTTATTTTGGTCCACCCCAAAGGATTTCCACATGGCTCGGTTAGGGCTACCCATGTCGGTGGTGACATCAAGCACATGTAGCCCTATGGATGCTGCCCTCTGTATTATATCAATAATGATTGGCCTGTACTCTGGTCCATTGGTAGAATTGCCAGTGTAATGATATGCCACTACTTGCTTCCACCGTGTTGTGTTTCCAGGCAACATAAACACACAAGCATGTGTTGACACCCCTGTGTGACCTGGCAAAGTCACATCACCGTACAGTTTGCCTGTAATCATGTCTAACTCCACACTTGGTGTGATTTCCATTTCATCCAAGGTCAACACACACTCCCTTTCAAGGTCTGTCAATCAATCTGCCTTCAATTTTAGGAAATCAAAGACCTCTGTCAACACACCAGGCTCAAAATTAACACATTGCATCCTTCTTTGCAGTGTCCTTATTCCTGGAAGGGGAATCTTAAATTCCTGCAGAGTTTTGTAACCCGTTGATCCGCACCCAAAGCGAATTTTTAAAGCCTTCTTAATTGTCTCATTGCTCCATTTCATCCCCTTTGTGGTGAGTCTGCCTAATGCCTAAGTTGGTCTTTTGAAAACGTTTTCTTATATTTCTTGTCCCTAATTTTCATTGTTGTCTTGAGAGCTGCATTTTCCTTCCTGATTTTTCTTAGTGCAACATTTGCTTTTTTGGTGATTCCTTCTTGGCTCTTTAATTTTCTCTTTAATTGTTTTAATAGATCTGTTTGACTGGCTGCTGGTTCCCTTGTATGCTGACTGGCTGCTGGTTCCCTCGTATGCTGACTGGCTGCTGGTTCCCTCGTATGCTGACTGGCTGCTGGTTCCCTCGTATGCTGACTGGCTGCTGGCTCAGTGGGTGGTGTCCGCCCTCCCTGTCTCTCCTCACTAGCCATGTCCTCTCTTTCTTCACCCTCACTTTCCTTTCTCTCAGTCTCCTCATCCCTTCTTCCCTCAATCTTTGAGACTAATGTAAGTAGAAGACATGGCACTGTAAATGTTCGAACATTTTAAATATTATACCACTTAAAAATAAGAAATATTACTTTTGTTACTAAGAGTTCATACTTATTATACCTGTGTCACCTTTCACACTATAGCTGTGATCATGAGCTATGGGCTGTGTAGATACAGGTCCCGGGGTGAATCGTGGTGCAGGGGCTCTTCTCTTTTTGACCACAGGGCGATGCACGAAGATGGTGGGTATAGCCTCTGCTCTCAGCCTAGTCTTGCCCTTTTTGTCTTGACAAACTGGTCTGCATCAAAATGTGCCTGCGGAGTGACTTGATGTTACTTCACACACAGAACAACTCAGTTTTGTCTGCCCACATACATATTCCATAGTGGTTGAATACACAGTATTAGGAAACACTTTATACTTACTGGACATGTTATACTCATTACATACTGTATATAAAATATGAACAAGAATGTGAGACAACTTTATAGAAATTCATATCACATCTGTTACTGATGCCATTTGTCATATTTTGTTAAACTCACAATTAATAAAGTTCCATAACTTCAGTTGGGAACAAAGACCACACCTTATCTCCCCAAGGCAATTTCCCATCCAATAGGTGTGCTATATCGGTGTGTATAACCCTTTCTCCTGTCTGTTACTCCCTCTTTCAGCACAAGAACCAGAGGGGGATTCAATGGAGCCTGAATACCTGCACTGAGACCCTCACCCTGCACCCTGAGTCTCAACTCTCAGTGTTTTTCAAGCTTTTCCCTGTTCAATCAATCAATGTTTATTTATATAGCCCAATATCACAAATGTTACATTTGTCTCAGTGGTCTTCACAGTGTGTACAGAATATCAGTATGACAATACGACACCCTCTGTCCTTAGACCCTCACATCGTACAAGGAAAAACTTCCAAAGAAAACCCAGTTTAAAGGGAAAAATGGGAGAAACCTCAGGGAGAGCCACAGAGGAGGGATCCCTCTCCCAGGACGGACAGACGTGCAATAGATGCCGTGTGTAAATTGAAAAGATAATACATTTGCAACATAGGTAGTCCAGATGTTTGGAAATGCATGTGTGTATAATAGGAAGATGAATCCACGAGGATATCCATCCAGGACTTATGATCCAGGACCACAGCCACGACTCAAGATCCAGCGCTCGCGATCCAGGACACAGGACCGCAGGATCATCCATGACTCCGGATCCCAGCGTATATAGACACCAAAAGAAAGACATTTGGGGAAGCTGGGTTAATCGGAACATGAGAGTACACAGGTATAGACAGAGAGAAGGAAGAAGTAAGATGACCCCCGACAAACTAAGCCTATATCAGCAAAACTAGGGGCTGAATCTAATCAGCCCTAACTATAAGCTTTATCAAAAAGGAAGGTCTTAAGCGCACTCTTAAAAACGGATAGGGTGTCTGCCGCCCGAACACAAACTGGAAGCTGATTCCACAAATGTGGAGCTTGATAAGAAAAGGCTCTGGCTCCCATTATACTTTTAGAGACTCTAGGAACAACCAACAACCCTGCATTCTTGGAACGCAATGCCCTAGTAGGACAGTAGGGTATAATGAGTTATTTAAGGTAAGATGGCGCCTGCCCATTAAGGGCTTTGTAGGCTTTGTTTTTTTGTATTAAACAAAAACATCAAGCTTTCCCAATGGTGTGGTTTTCGTTTTGTGAAAAAGTGCAAATGCGGTGTTTGTATATAATTACATCACATATTTTGTTGCTGTTGGTCGTGAAATTGCTCCTGCTGACTTGAGCCAGACATTTTTTCCTCCGCTCTGTGTCAGTGGGGAAGCCGTACATTCGTACTCCTTTCTCGGAGCAATTTGAGCATCCCCAGGCAGCACAGCAAACCATGGTGGCGACTAGGAGGCAGCACAGCAAACCAGGACAACACGGAGGAAAAGGCACCGACAAACTGCATGATATGCTATTCAATGTTTATTGAATTCCATGTATTTGCAATGGATGTTCCTAAAACAACACATTTAACATCATCATCATGCTGCTGCTGCTGCTAGTCCTTTGATAGTCACCTGTCGGTCTCCTGTCCTTTCTGAAAGCCATAAAGATGACATTAGTCATTTAGATAACTTGTGTCCTCAATTACCATGGGATTACTGAAACTACCATGAATTTAAGAAAATGGTAGAAATTAATCTAATCTGAATTTTAAAGCATTACTTTAGATCCCCTCCCTCTAAATATATCAATAAACATTAGAAAGTGATGCTCCTGACTACCATACAAGTTTAAGAAGATAATATTGGTTTGAAAGAATTCAAAGCTATAAATAAACAGAACAGGCTCTTTAACCAAGGCACTGTTAGCCTAACATGTAAACTAGTTGTTCACACTAATCCTAATATTATCACTTAATATTAGCAAATTCTATTTTATTTTTTAAAACATATTGATGTAAATACATACACATATCGATTTGTTGTATAAATATTGCAAATCAAAACCTTTATTCACTAATAATTACCACACATCGTAGTTCTATCTCCTGTTATCAATGCATTCACATTGCCTGCCATGAACTTCCGGGGAACGATCCTCGTCTACATGAACCACGTGACGATAACCGTTTTTGGACTTCCGTTGTCGTAACTCTTCTATTATATGGCTCTGGCAAAACCGTTTTAAATGTGTGTTTCCTGTAAGGCGAATACAGCTGCTTTCTTTATGTCTGTATGAAGTTGTTGTGAGTGTGGAGGGAGCAGCTACAGGTTAGCTTAGCCTAATCGATCAGTGCACTATGAAGCCCGCCGGTCATTTTCGGCCGACATTCACTCTTAATAGTTTGATCGGTGCTCGCTATAAAGGCCGATCAGGAGAGCTGGATCTGATCGAGATGGACATAAACGCTAGTGAAGTACAACCGGAGGCGAGAGAGAGATTAGATCAGCTGCTGAGTCTGATGGAGACATGCACAGTGTTGCCAACTCCATAGTAAGGAAAGTAGCTATTGGCTGTCCGAAAAGTCGCCAGAAGTCCCTAAATGACGTCATCGCCTAATTTGCATATCATGTAATGGCGGTAAAATAACGTTCCACCCCCTTCAAGGATCAAAACTTGAAACCACTAGAGTAAATCCAGACGACAGTAGATCAGAAATGTCTCTATTAGAAAAAGTAGAAAGTATAGAAATAGTTTTAGTAGTTTTTAGTAGAAATATCCCTTACAATAAAGGCAGTATAGTATGCCCGTGTGTCGTCTCCAATAAATGGCTTCAACCATCCTTTAAACCAGGGGTGGGGAACCTCCGGCCTCCGGGCCGTATACGGCCCGCGAGACAATTTGGTACGGCCCTCAATGTCATTTATAAACACACGCAAAAAATTAAAAAATTAAAGAAATCTAGACCGCAAACAAATTAAACAAGTGAGTGCCTGTTTTTCCTGGCCAAGGTCAGGGTCCTTGAACACAACACGAGCCTAACGTGTCATCACGTGGTATATGTCTCGACTGACAGGGGTGCAGTTCTGACGGAGAGCACCAGAACGCCACTCCAGCACTTCAGAAATTGCAGTACCAATAAGTCCATACACATGCCGCAGTTTCTGCGTGTCTGTGTCTTTAGTTGAAAGCCCAGTGGCGATCTGCTCATCCGTCATAGTGATCAGACAGTCAATAACTGTGTTGTTATCATTAGCATCTGGTTAGCTAGCTATGCTAATGAATATAAGAAGCTTTTTCTACAACCAGTGAGGTAAAGGCACATCTTTATATGATCATTATAGTTATACAAAAAATAAGAGAATAAAGTAAACAGGTATAAAATACTATATGACAGTTATTAATAAAGAAGAATACAGTTTGAAAGGGGAGTGTTTTGTCAAATATCCATAAATTAAAAGAAAATCTGCTTACAGTTGTGTTTGGGTGTTGAGAGATGTGTCCATAAATCTCCTAATGTTGCTCTCAAAGTGCACCAGATTGATGCTTTTAACTTCAACATTTAAAAAAAATCTTCCCAGGGGAGCACGCCACACCCTGCACGTGCATGCATACGCGAGTCATGGTGAGATATCTGGATTAAGAGGTTGCTTTTTCTTTGCACAGAATGAAATGAATGGGCTGTGATTTTAGTTTTTTTAAGCAGAGGTCAATAACTTGTACGGCCCTCTGAGGATATTGTAAAAATTGAAATGGCCCTTGAGAGGAAAAAGGTTCCCCACCCCTGCTTTAAACTCAGGGTTTGATTCCCACTACTTTATGTACTTTTGTGAATACAGTTTAGACTGTGACACGATGACCTACGTGGATGTTTAGCTTGTCACAGAGAGGCACACACACAGTGGACGAGGTGATTAAGTGACTGAAGCTGTCTCGACGAGGGAGAGTGTGGCTGTCTCCTCTCTGCTGTGACTGCAGCTGAGCTGCTGCGGGAGGCAACTGTGAGTCTGCGCGCCTGTGAGTACTATGGGAGGGCTGAGGGGCTCACGGCAGCTCGTTAACTGCAGAACAATACGTGAGTCTCCAAACACCAGAAAAGTCCCTAATAACACCATTACAAGTCGTTAGATTAATCGTTAGTCGCTTTTGACAAAAATAAGTAGCCGGAGGGTTTGGAAAGCCGCCAAATTTAACGACAAAGTCGCCAAGTTGGCAACACAGGACATGCAGCTCTGCATGATCACCTGATGCCCCGCCCTCTTTTTAGCGAGCTGACCGGACTGCGCAAAATGCGTATCTGAAGTGTCATGAACGCAAGAAATCATACCCTCGTGGGGGCGCGCTCATGTGATTGGCTTAGAATGAAGGAGACATCTGATTGGCTATAGATAGAAAAATTACAAGTACGAATCGGCTGAGCGTCAGGGGAGTCTCAAAAAACCCACACACGAATGCACAGCGATCCGTGCCAGAAAGCTGTTGTGCTGTGTTTGCAGGTTCAGAGGTTTTACACGGAAAACAAATATGTGAGGATCAAAAATAATAATGTAAAACTTTTTTCTGTAATTGGATTTTATTTACATGTATATGAAACGGAACACATTTGTGTGTGCATTTAAAAACACAAGTGTGAATCCTTTTGCGGATCATGAAATAGAAGTGTGAATCCTTCTGGGTGCATGTGTGTATTATGAGACTGTTCTGAGCCCATAGTCCTTGTCCGATATTGTAAATAACACGTCCCGGACGGTGACCCTCCTGCTGGAGCTGCTGACACATCTCAAGTGTGTCAAAAACAGCAGGAAGTGACTCGCGCTTCACTTTCCGTGTGACAGGCTCTTTCTGGCCATTCAATGTTGCAACATGTTTAGTTGCATTTAAATTCAGCTTTTTTATTATTAAAACCAGATGCCAATTATCCAAATGTGTTTGAGATGAAATATCATGTTTCTGTGAGTCACTTCAGATGAGGTGTATGTAGCTGGAGATTTATACACCCACAGAAAAAGTGCAACAATCACGTGATTTCACATATCTACCCTTTGTACTAGGGATGTGCATCTCCCTCACTGAGGCCGATGCGACGCGCATCTCGATACGTTGCCAACGATACATTAACGATACATTTGAAGCACCGGGCGATGCGATACGATTCACCACTGTTGCGATACAGTTCGATACGATTTAATTTAACATTATGCGATTCGGGGCGATACGATGTGATTCAACACGATGCAAAACAATGATACTTCAATATGGTACGACGATTTTGTTGTATTCCTCATATTCAGCAAATCATAAATCAACAAAAAAGTGCTTTACATATTTGGTTCTCTCTACTAGTACTGCGCACCTCATTATGCTGTTTCTTTTTTACCTTAAAAAAACACTTGGACCTTTCACAAACAGGCCTTTTTACAAGTCCTTTGTAGTAGTGTTCTCTGTCTCCAGAGTACAGTACACTTTTAGAACACCTCACAGTTTAAGGATGCATTGCTCATGATTAACAATGTGCAAATGTCACGATTCTCAGGTTATGTCACGTTTGTAGTTTTGTCTGTGTTGGTGTTTTTCTTGTCTTTGGGTTTCCTGTCTTATTGTGTAAAGTGTTCACCCCCGTTTCCTGCCTGTCTGCTTTCGGTTCTTTGTTTCCCCTCCATGTCATTCCACGGTCTGTGTTCCTTGTGCTGCTCGTTGGTGTTGGATATTTTGGATTCTGCCTTGTTTTGCCACAGCTTTATATATTTTAATAAAGCTCGCTTTTCGTTATTCTGCATTTGAGTCCTACCTGCTTCACCCATTCCTTACAGAATGAACCGACCAAATTTGGACTCAGCAGATTTCGATGTTTTGGCCCCACAGGCGGAATGTCTTGGGTATTCTCTGGAGTACATTTTTTACACCTGGAAGAACGCCTCATCTAGACGGGGTAAAGAGGCTGCTTTGAAGGAGGCACGCCGGGAGGTTGCTCGCAAGCCCTGGCTCAGGAGCTTGTTGCCTGAGTGGCTACAAACCTTTTCAAGTAGCCCTGAATAATTGGCACAAGCTTCTAACCCTTTCCTGGGATCCAACTACTGTCCTGTTGAAGGTCCACAGAGTCTCCAAAAAGCCTCTAGGAGACGCAGGGCCAGGATTCCAGCCCGTGCTCCAACAGCCATGATCCCGGCTTCAGTTCCGGTTTCCACAGCCATGGATCCATGCACCAGTACCGGCCCGCAGAGCTATGTTTCCTTGCTCGATTACCTGGCCCACACAGCCATGGTCCAGGCCTCTGTTCCGGTTCCAGCGGCTCCAGTTCCAACCTCAGACCTTTTCTCAGGAACCCGTCTGGTGTTTGGAGGTCCACGGAGCCTCCAAAAGGTCTCTGGAAGATGCAAGGCCAGGATTCCAGCCCGTACTCCAGCGGCTCCGGCTCCAGTGCCGGTCCCAGCAGCCATGGTGCCGGCCCCAGCAGCCATGGTTCCGGCCCCAGTCCTGGTCCCAGCTGCCATAGTCCCTTCTCTAGTCCCTTCTCTAGTCCCTTCTCTAGTCTCATCTCCAGTTCCCTCTCGAGTCCCCTCTCCAGTCACCTCTCGAGTTCCATCTCTAGTTCCTACTCAAGTCCCGCCTCTAGTCAATTCCCTAGTCCCATCTCTAGTCCCTCCTCTAGTCACTTCTCCAGTCCCCTCTCAAGTTCCCTCTCGAGGTCCCTCCTCTAGTCCCTCCTTTAGTCCCTGCTCTAGTCCCTCCTTTAGTCCCTCCTCTAGTCCCCTCTCTAGTCCCTCCTCGAGTCCCCTCTCTAGTTCCCCTCTTGAGTTCCCTCCTCTAGTTCCTCCTCTAGTCTCTCCTCTAGTCCCCTCTGGAGTTCCGTCTCTAGTTCCCCTCTCGAGTCACGTCTCAAGTCCCTACCCAATGTCCTGGTCCGTTGGAGGTTCCGCTGGGGGTCCTGCCAACTCCATGTCCTGTCCCGTTGGAGGCCCCGTCGACTACTCCTCTGCCGGGGGTCCTACCAATCGTATGTCTGTCCCGTTGGAGGTCCCGCCGTCTACTCTCCTGCCGGGGGTCCTGCCAGCTTCTTGTCCTGTCTCGTTGGAGGTCCCGCCGTCAACTACTCTTCTGCCGGGGGTCCTGCTAACCCTATGTCCTGTGCCGTTGGAGGTCCCGCCGACTGCTCTCCTGCCGGGGGTCCTGCCAATCCTATGTCCTGTTCCTCTGGGGGTCCCGCCGACAACTCTTCTGCCGGGGGTCCTGCCAACCCCTTGTCCTGTTCCGTTGGAGGCCCCACCATCACCTGTCTCACCGGGGGTCCTGCCAACTACTGGTCCTTTTCCGTGGGGGATCCTGCCGAAGCCTGTCCCACTGGCTCCGGTTCCTGTTCGGCCGACACCGGGTCCTGCCCGGCCTCCGGAGCTGTCTGGTCTTCGCCCTCGAGCCCGGCCCCCTGAGAGCCGCGGTCTTCTCCCTCGAGCCCGGCCCCCTGAGTGCCGCGGTCTTCGTCCTCGGGCCCGGCCCCCTGACTCTTCCTGCCGCTGCTTTTGCCCTCATGCACGGCCCCCTGAGTTTGCCCGCTGTGGCCTTCGCCCCTTTTTGAACTCTGCCTTTCCCCCGGGCCGTCCGCCCGAGACCCGTCCTCCAGACCCCCTCCACCCACCCTTTCTTGGCCCTAGTTATGTGTCCTCCCTCCGGTGCCCTTCCACCCACCCTGCTGGACCTTTTTTTGGGACGTCTGGGATCCGTCCCTTGAGGGGGGGGTTCTGTCACGATTCTCAGGTTATGTCACGTTTGTAGTTTTGTCTGTGTTGGTGTTTTTCTTGTCTTTGGGTTTCCTGTCTTATTGTGTAAAGTGTTCACCCCCGTTTCCTGCCTGTCTGCTTTCGGTTCTTTGTTTCCCCTCCATGTCATTCCACGGTCTGTGTTCCTTGTGCTGCTCGTTGGTGTTGGATATTTTGGATTCTGCCTTGTTTTGCCACAGCTTTATATATTTTAATAAAGCTCGCTTTTCGTTATTCTGCATTTGAGTCCTACCTGCTTCACCCATTCCTAACAGCAAATAACAACTACCATAGTGCAATGCCCATACAACTGCCAGCCTGATGTGCTTAACACTCATTCATAGGCTAACTCACCAGTGAGCAGAAAGCAGTGAGACTGCGGTCAAGCCAGCCTCCACTCGGGAAAACCTTGTCAAGCCAGCCCGCACGTGATATTGCGGTGCGCGAATATCCTATGTGTTACACTACTCAGACCGCAATGGTATTATAGATGTAGAAAACGTTCATTTATTAAATTCCACAAGGCACATGTGCAAGATGTCAGCATCTCAAACGATCTCCAAGCACAACACACAGACAAACTTCTTCTGTTCATCTCCAGCATGAAACAATGATGAACCATCAGGTGATCTGCCCCCCTGTGGTATAAACATGCATGTGCAGGTAGACAACCTCAACCTTATGGGTGCTACATTCGCATTAAGGTAGAGTCCTGGAAAAACTGCCTTCAAAATAAAAGCGCTTACTCGGTCAATAACAAATACACCTAAATAACATACCAAACATATTAAATTAAGAAGTATGTACTATATAATGTGATCAATAATTATTTTAAAATAAACTACGTATAACTACCACATTATAAATGAGTGAATGTAAAACTGAAGGAGTTTCAAAATAAAAGACCTTTGAAATCTCTATTGTATGAGCTATCATCCCTCTGTTTTTAGATAATAATACAACAAAAACCCTCCAGTATCAACGACTCATTTCACTCCAGGGTGATAGCAGGACACCCCATTTAGTCACTCAGAGAGAATCAGGACAATCTGATGTAGAGTTTCAAAATAAAATACCTTTGAAGTCTCATATATGAGCTATCACCCCGAAAAAAATTGGAAAAAATAGTGTAAAATAGAAGAGAAATAAAGCAAAAATATCCATATTCACTGTAAAATAAGAGTATCTTCATCTAAATGCACACGATAGAACAGACAAGAATACATTTGAAATTCTCAAAAGTATGCACTGCATGTATGATGTAAGTACAATGTAGCAGACGGATCAAACAATGTATGTTGCTGCGAGTTATCTGCTGGCCAGGGATGACGAGTTGTAGAGGGTTATTGCTTTAGAAATGTTTTTCTTTATGTAGTTATGTACACATGACAAAACACTTTTGAATCTTTTAATTTTTGAAAAAAATGTGGGTGTGGAGTCCCTCCAGTTCCTAGAATGCACTATCTTCCATGAGCTGAAACTGACATAAAATGCATATTAATGGGTGCCAAGCATAGACTGTTTTTCCTAAGCCACTCCGCCTTATACCAGGGGTCGGCAACAGGCGCACCGCGGTCCGGATCCAAGACCCCGACCTATACGGACCCGGACCTATAATCAATACATTAATAGGGGATTTCAATGTTGACGGGACGATTATATTTTAACCGCTGCAGACAGGGGGCGAAAGAGAGGAGTGAGCGATACAGGGAGAGAAACACAGAAGAAGAGACGAGAGAGCGATACAGGGAGAGAAACACAGAAGAAGAGACAAGAGCGCGGCAGAGAGAAGCGGAGAGGAAAGTGAGTGAAGAGAATAATTAGCGATACAGGGAGAGAAGACGGAGAGGAGAGTGAACAGGCGTTTTAGCGGCAGACAGGAGCCTCATCCCAATACCCCTCCTCGACTCCTCCTTTCCCTCACTCGCCTCCCTTCCTTGCGTCTTAGCTCCACCTCCGTAAGATGCGAGCGAGAGACATGAGGGGGAGACGCGAGGACAGAGGAGTCCTCAGGTATTAATTGGGATGTCCTCGTTCACTCAAACGTCACTTTTAAACGACGTCTGTTAATGATGACATGTGCACAGCTGTATCCCCTCTCATTGGGCTGAACTGAAGAACCCCTTAGAACCGGCCCATTTCTGGTTAAACATTTATTTAAATGAATGAATCTTTCTCTTGTTAGTCAAGGAATTCAATGTATGATGGTTGGTCCTGCGTTTGTGTTCCGTTTTGGTGTAAAATGTAGCCTACATTTAAATAAAGATATAATTATAGTAATGTGAACATGTGTGTCCTGTAGGTCCCCACATTCACCACAAACCCACATTCAGGACTAGTGCTGCGTACCTGGACTCACATTCAGGTTCAGGTCCGGACTCAAGTCCAGAGGTTCAGGTTCAGGTCCGGACTTATACGTCCGGACCTGAACCCATGGCTTGTGTCAAGTTGTGTGAGTAACTAAAGTGAACTTATTGTGAGCTAATTATCAATTGAAAATAAACTCATAATCAACTCAAATTCAAACTCGTCAGGTTTATTGTGCTCCCATCCAACTTGTGTCTACATTTCTCTACAAAGTACAAATGTAAAAAAAACACTTTTTGCCACTTAGTCTACAAATGACTTATGACAGCAACTACAGTGAACTACTACAAAGTTCAAACATTTATTTCATTTACCAAACTAAAGTAACCAAACAGTCCCTGAGCTGACTGAGCCTAAATCCCTAAAACATTGCTGAATGGTAGAGTGTAGAGTAGACTATACGCATTACACTGTTACACACCTACTATACAGTATAGGCTACACTGTAGTGACTGTACAGTCAGAGTGTACTGTACTGTCTGTACACCATGTCTTTTCTACAACTCTACATGTGTACATTATACAGTACATACTACATACATAGTGATGTACATACTGTTAGAAATTAAAATCAATGTTGATATGGCGTAATTTGAATTAAATACACTATTTAATTTAAATCAGTTTTATTCTGAAAGAACCGGAAGTTCACACTATTAACTTAATACTTTTATTCTGAAAATTATTCACTTCCGGTTAGCATTAGCATGTGGCGAAATGCTACGCTTTCAAACCGTGAATCGAAGGTGAAATGACATGTGATGTTGTACACTGAGCACACTGGGATTAGCACTCATTTATTGACGCTGAATAACGTTTATCAGGGAATGTTTTAATAACCACAGACTGGTTGTAATTTGTAAAATGATGTAATTTAACAACAGAAAAAGGCAGGAATTGCATTGGACCCGCCCCCCGACGACACCGGCCAATAGGAGAAGACCTCAGATGTCAACAAGAAGAGCAAGCCAATAATTGATCTCTTCTACCTGCTGACCTGGGCTGAAGTCGAATAGTCCATTTAGCTTAGGAACCTTCCTAAAGGAGTGAAATGACCCGGAAGTCCCTCAGTGGCAACCATGATAAGTGCCGTTCGAATTCTCTAGAATGATGAGAATGATAGGAAAGGAGGTTTCAAACTTCCTTTATAACGTCCTTTAGCTTAGGAACCACTGGACCTCCCTAACCGACAGGAGAAGCGAAAATGCTGCCCCACAATGCCTTGCGGCCGCAGCATTTGCCGTCATTCAACAGTCGGCCGTTCACGGAAACAACCGATTATGACCGAGAAATGATATCATGAAAGTTACGGTGCATATTAAGCATTTTAAAACGCATGTGGTAACTTGCCAAAGTGCTTTGTTTTGAACGTTCATCAGTATCATAATCAAAAAGAGAAATATGAACGTTAGTTTTCACTGAAATGATTAAATAAAGTCAACATTTCACAGTCTTTACTGAGCTGTGTGGGGTTTGTTCAACTTTTAAAAGATGTTTGAATGGTGATATACACAGTGATAAGGACTAACGTTTATAATAAATACATTTGTATTGACTTTAAGATCTTTAGTTCATACAATCATACGTATTGGGATCATTGGTATTAATGTGGACCGGAGGGAGAGGGTGACGAGCATAAGTTTCATTTTCCTTTTTTATTTCAATTCCAACTTTGGTCATGAAGAATATGTTTCTCTGTTGTCCACGTTCATAAAGCAAAGCAGCAGCATCAGAGCATGGTGCAGAGTCTCCAGATGAGTTTACAGTAGTCCCTCGTTCTTATTAAACATCCATGTTGTAGTCCGCTGTATAGAAAACTGTAGTTTCCATGGTTTCCCCACAGCAGCAGACGCACATTCATGACGTCCGCTGGCGCATCATAAACACGTCGGATAGTGAAGTGCAGTCGGATTCTCTAAAGTACCGCAGTCTCTTCTCCTAAGTCTGTCAGGGTTTAGTGCTAGTATGCTGTTAGCTGTTGTGTTTTAGTGTCTTGTCTATCGGTCTGTTGATAATTACTATACTCTCTCTCTCCAGGTGTCGGCACTTCCTGTCCGTGTGGCACCTGCTAGACTGATTGTTGTTCCCGCCCTTGATTGTGTCCACCTGTGCCCCATTACCTAATATGTATATTTAGTCCTTCTCTCCCTTTGTCTGGTGTTGGTTCGTCTTGTGTTATCATTAGATCCATGCCTGTTTGCCAGAGATGTATATTGCAGTACCTAGTAGATCCTAGTGATTCTATGGAGAGTCCTAGTAGAACCTAGAAGTATAATTGAAAGCTTTGGTTTCTATTCAATAAAGAGTATTACCAAGCAACAGAATCGAGCATCTGAGTTCTTACGAGTCCATCGTGTCAGAACGAACCAACCTAACAAGATGGACTCAGCCGATTCTACAACGCTAAAAAAGACTCCTTCATCAGCATGAGGAACAGCTGTCAGCAATTAACCAAGGGGTCCAGGGTTTGAATGTTCGTCAAGACAACCTTCAAGCTACTGTGTCAATGGAAATAAAGCTACTGGCTGAGAAGATGCGGGAAGTACTCACTCATCTCGTGGCAAATCCTGGTGTTCCTGCGGCACAGTTTTCCGGTCCAGCGGGGGTCGGGTCTGCTGATATTCCCGTCCAAGTCCCCGTACATTCGCCTACGATCCGCCTCGCTTCGCCAGAGAAATTCTCCGGAGAATCTGGAAACTGTCGTCCTTTCCTGGTGCAGTGCGATCACTTCAAACACCAGCCCGCAGCATTTCCCACCGATCAAGCTAAGATAGCTTTTATTGTTTCTCATCTGACGGGGAGAGCGGAAGCCTGGGCAACAGCGGAGTGGTCCCGGAACTCGCCTGTTTGTCAGTCAGTAAGACTGTTTTTGGAGACCATGAGCAAGATTTTTGATCTGACATCACCCGGGAGAGAGGCAGCGAGAGCCCTGGTGAACATTAAGCAGCGGCAGAGGAGAGTGATGGATTACGCAATCGAGTTCCGTACTTTGGCAGCGGAGAGTGGGTGGAACTCAGCGGCTCTCTTTGATGCCTTCCTGCATGGGTTATCGGATCCCATAAAGGATCAGTTGGCTCCATTACAGCTGCCTGAAGATGTGGACTCGCTCATCGCCATGGCTATCCGGGTTGATCAACGTCTAGCTGAAAGAGAGCGGGAGAAAGGAAGGAATACAGGATCCACTCCACCTTTCAGACAGGAATTACCGAGGGAATACTACGCTTGGCAGAGGAATTCCCAGTCTTCATCTCCAGAGCGACCAGCGCCCCCTATCGCCGCGGAGGAACCGATGCAGCTCGGTAGAGCCAGACTCACTCCGGAGGAGCGTCAGCGCCGTCTACGGGAACGGCGATGCTTCTACTGCGGCCAGCAGGGTCATGTTTTGGCAGCCTGTTCGGTAAAAGATCGGGCTTATCAGCGGGAAGGAGGACGCTGGTGAGCCGAGTGACTTCCTTCGACTCTCCAGTCAGAAAATTAATGCAGGTACAAATCAAACTTGGTGATAATACTATGACTCAGGATGCATTAGTCGATTCTGGGGCTGATGAGAGTTTGTTAGACTGGGAGTTGGCTAAAAGTTTAAACTTAAAGGTCGTTCTTTTAGATCAACCCTTAGAGGCTAGTGCTTTGGACGGCCGCCTTTTATGTACTATTACTCATCGCACGGAGCCCATGGTATTAGTCATAGATCAGGAACATCGTGAGCAAATAAGTTTTCATTTATTTAACTCTGCTCAACATCCTATCATTTTGGGGTACCCCTGGCTTGTTAAACACAACCCTCACGTTGACTGGCAGACAGGAAAGGTTAAAGGGTGGGGAGTTGAGTGCTCTCGTTCATGTTTAACCAGTAAAACAGGGTTGAGTAAATTGCATAGTAACTCTAAGCAGGGGTCAGGCAATAACATTGACACTTTTTCTAAGCCTTCTGACTTTCCTGATTTGGCTAAAATTCCGGCGTGTTATTTAGATATCAAGGAGGTGTTTAATAAAACACGAGCTACTTCTTTGCCACCCCATAGACCGTACGATTGCCCCATAGACCTTCTGTCAGGCTCTACTATTCTCAAGGGACGGTTGTACTCACTTTCTGGGCCAGAAAGGGAGGCCATGAAGGAATATATCGATTCTTCACTCAAAGCTGGTTTGATTCGGACATCTTCATCCCCAGCAGCGGCAGGTTTCTTTTTCGTGGGGAAAAAGGACGGGACATTGAGGCCCTGTATTGACTACAGTCCGCTAAATCAGATCATAGTTAAGAACAGATATCCCCTTCCACTCATCTCTACGGCATTCGAACTGTTACAGGGAGCTAAGATATTCACCAAGCTTGACTTAAGGAATGCTTATCACCTTGTGCGCATCCGGGAGGGCGATGAGTGGAAAACAGGTTTCAATACACCGACGGGACATTACGAATATTTGGTGATGTCTTTTGGACTTTGTAATGCACCTGCTGTTTTCCAAGCCCTCATTAATGATGTGTTACGAGATTTCCTGAATGTTTTCTGTTTTGTGTATCTCGATGATATTCTCATCTTTTCTCCAGATGAGAAAACTCATGTTAACCATGTTCACCTTGTTCTTCAGAGACTCCTGGCTAACCATTTGTTTGTGAAGGCCGAAGAATGTGAGTTTCATGTCAACTCAGTGTCATTTTTGGGCTTTGTGAATTCCCCTAACAAAGTGGAAATGGACCCAGCTAAGGTCAGTGACGTGGCTAATTGGCCAACACCAGACAATAGAAAGAAAGTTCAGCAATTTTTGGGGTTTGCTAACTTTTACAGACGTTTCATACGCAATTTCAGTGCTATTGCCTCTCCTCTCCATGCCCTTACCTCTCCCCATGTTCAGTTTGTGTGGAATCCACAGGCAGAGAAATCTTTCCTGGAACTGAAGAGGAGGTTCACCACAGCTCCCATCCTGACTGTACCTGATCGCCACCGACAGTTTGTGGTGGAAGTGGACGCCTCCAACGATGGCGTTGGAGCTATACTGTCCCAGATATCAGCGGGGGACAACAAACTTCATCCGTGTGCTTATCTCTCCCGTAAACTATCTTCTGCCGAGAGGAATTACGACGTGGGAAATCGGGAACTGTTGGCGGTGAAGATTGCTTTGGAGGAGTGGCGGCACTGGTTGGAGGGAGCGGAGCAGGATTTCCTGGTCTGGACGGATCACAAAAACCTGCAATACATCAGGAAGGTCAAACGCTTGAACTCTAGGCAGGCCAGATGGGCTTTGTTCTTTAATAGATTTAGGTTCACTCTGTCATATCGACCTGGTTCACAGAATGGAAAGCCTGATGCACTCTCCAGAATGTATGATCCTGAGCCATCCCCCAAGAGTCCAGACCCCATTCTGCGGCCAGACCGAGTGATAGGGAGTGTGACCTGGCCCATTGAAGCCAAGGTCAAACAGGCTAACAGCGGGAATCCTGTTCCTAAAGGGTGTCCTCAGAATCGCCTGTTTGTTCCAGGGACACTTCGTTCTAAGGTGATTCATTGGGCCCATACATCTGTTCTTTCCTGCCATCCTGGAACCAAGAGGACCCTCTTTATGGTGAAACACAGATTCTGGTGGCCTGCTATGGGGAAAGATGTGGCAGAATATGTGGCAGCATGTCCGGTGTGTGCTAGGAACAAGACGTCTCGTCAAGCTGTGGCAGGTCTTCTCCGACCTCTGCCCATTCCCAACAGACCATGGTCGCACATTGCGTTGGACTTTGTGACAGGATTTCCACCTTCGGCAGGTTACACCACAGTACTCACAGTCATTGATCGTTTTTCCAAGATGGTACACCTCATCCCCATGTCCAAATTGTCCAAACAGAGAAACAGCACAGGCCATGTTGTCCCATGTTTTCCGTATCCATGGTTTCCCAAACGATGTCGTTTCAGACCAAGGCCCACAATTCGTTTCATGTTTCTGGAGGGAGTTTTGTCGCCTGATCCAAGCCACTGTGAGCCTGACGTCCGGATACCATCCCCAGTCAAACGGCCAAGCGGAGAGGATGAACCAAGAAATGGAGACCTGTTTGAGATGCCTGGTGTCCCAGAAACCTACCACCTGGAGCAAACATCTGATTTGGGTTGAGTATGCACACAACACCTTACCCACATCAGCCACCGGAATCTCTCCTTTCCAATGTGTCCATGGATACCAGCCTCCATTGTTCCCGGAGCTCGAGCAGGAAGTTATCGTACCATCAGCACATGCTCTGGTTCGCCGCTGTCGCCGGGTATGGAAGGGAGTTCGCCAGATGCTGCAGAGAAGTGCGACCGGCATGAAGAGGTTGGCTGACCGAAAGCGACGTCCATCTCCTAGATACAAGGTCGGTCAACGAGTGTGGTTGTCCACCAAAGATCTTCCTCTGCACGTCCCCTCCAGGAAACTGGCTCCTCGGTTCGTTGGTCCATATCCCATTTCAAAAGTTATTAATCCTGTTGCTGTTCGCCTATGTCTCCCAAAGTCCCTCAAGGTCCACCCCACGTTCCATATCAGCAAGCTGAAACCAGTTTTAGAGAGCAGACTGGTTCCCCCCTCCACACCACCTCCACCTCCCCGGGTCATCAACGGAGGTATCGTCTATACAGTAAAAAAGATTCTGTCAGAAAGAAAGCGGGGTAGAGGGAGACAGTTCCTGGTTGACTGGGTAGGGTATGGAATAGAGGAAAGATGCTGGATCCCGGGCAGCTTCATTGTTGACAAGTCCCTTATCACGGATTTTGACAGACTACGGTCTCACTATTCAGGGACGTCTGGAGCCGTCCGTAAAAGGGGGGGTACTGTCAGGGTTTAGTGCTAGTATGCTGTTAGCTGTTGTGTTTTAGTGTCTTGTCTATGGGTCTGTTGATAATTACTATACTCTCTCTCTCTCCAGGTGTCGGCACTTCCTGTCCGTGTGGTACCTGCTAGACTGATTGTTGTTCCCGCCCCTGATTGTGTCCACCTGTGCCCCATTACCTAATATGTATATTTAGTCCTTCTCTCCCTTTGTCTGGTGTTGGTTCGTCTTGTGTTATCATTAGATCCATGCCTGTTTGCCAGAGATGTATATTGCAGTACCTAGTAGATCCTAGTGATTCTATGGAGAGTCCTAGTAGAACCTAGAAGTATAATTGAACGCTTTGGTTTCTATTCAATAAAGAGTATTACCAAGCAACAGAATCGAGCATCTGAGTTCTTACGAGTCCATCGTGTCAAAGTCCTTTTGAATTCTCCTATCCACTATCCCTTAACTCCGTGACGTTTCACTCAGAGGTCAAGGAATAGACGATAGGGTTAGAACTTAGGAGCTGATCTTTGGACTATTCGACTGCAGCCTTCGGCTGACGGGAGATGAGGAGCACACCTCCTTTTGCAATTTCATTTGTACACCACCGCATCTTTTGTGTAATTACATGCTGTTAAGCTTCCCTTGACTCTTTTCAGTCTCTCCTGCCTTCAGGGAGGTTTTAGATGGTTTAGAACAAAAAGGAGAATATACGTAAGTGCTACTTTTTTGCGAGTCCAAGTACCGGTTCCCGACGTTCCGGTTTTAACCGGACTTGAACCGAAACTTTTTACAAGTCCAGTACCGGTTCGGTGTGCCGGTACTATTCAGGACTGTGCATTTTAAATAATTTAACTCCTGAATATCTTAACACAAAACAATACAAATAATTGTTATTTATCAAGATCTAGCCATTTATGAAATAGCTTTCTTAATAGCTATGTTTTAGTGACGTTCAAGATCATTAAACATGACTTAAATTGTTAGTATAACCTTAAGAAATTAATTCATCCATCCATCTTCTCCCGCTTATCCGTGGTCGGGTCGCGGGGGTAGCAGTTCCAGCAGAGAGCCCCAAACTTTCTTTTCCCTGGCGACATCAACCAGCTCTGACTGGGGGATCCCAAGGCGCTCCCAGGCCAGCGAAGAGATATAATCCCTCCACCTGGTCCTAGGTCTACCCCTTGGTCTCTTCCCAGCTGGACGTGCCTGGAACACCTCCCTAGGGAGGCGCCCAGGTGGCATCCTAACTAGGTGCCCGAACCACCTCAACTGGCTTCTTTCGACGCGAAGGAGGAGCGGCTCAACTCCGAGTCCCTCCCTGATGACCGAACTTCTCACCTTATCTCTAAGGGAGACACCAGCCACCCGGCGGAGGAAACCCATCTCGGCCGCTTGTATCCGCGATCTCGTTCTTTCGGTCATGACCCATCCTTCATGACCATAGGTGAGGGTAGGAACGAAAATTAATTAACCTTAAGAAATTAATTGCACATAATAATTCCCACGGAGCTGTGAGCACTTATACATTTATGTGACGCTTTCCCACTCATCTTCTAGTTGTCGGTTTTCCTCTGTTGAAGTCGACCAGCTGTGAAGGTGGGGCTTTTATACGCGAGTAGTGAAAACACTTCCGCGTAGTCTGCTCTCGTGTCTCCTCCCTCACCCCTCCTCCCTCATTGACTCCTCCGTGTGCATTTCAGCTATTGGGACGTCCTTCAAAATGGCGTGTCTTGATCGATTTCCGGGTCAAGTCCCAGAGGAGGGGAAGAGAGGAGTTGAGGAGGGGTATTGGGATGAGGCTAGGGAGAGACAAATAATGACACATGGCGCTCTCCAAGAAGAGGAAAGTGGACAATGAGAACAGAGCTTTTAACCCTGAGTGGACTCATTCATGTTCCTCCTGCCCACTTGGAGCACAGAACCAGTGTGTCTCATTTGTTCAGAGACCGTGGCGCTCATTAAAAGTGCCAACACGCCACTATGAGACAAAACATAAAGTGTTTGACCAAACACTCCCTCTCAAGTCAGAACTGAGGTCACAAAAACTAAATATCGTTCCAGGGCAGGCTAACCGAGGCTAACCACACCTGCATGTGTGTATGAGAATGGCCCTGACACCATTTCAGCCCAGATTTAAACTCCTGGCAGGACAATAAGCTCCAGCTCAATTCTCGCACTGAATAAAAAAAAGTGAGTGAGGGACTGCAATATAAGAGGGAAAGAAAGAGAAACTTTAAACTGTTCAATTGTTATGATGTGTAAAGACTGATATTGTTCTATAATTGTATGAAACAGTTAAGTCATGATGTGAAACGGTTAACAAAGAAAAAGGGAAACTCAAGCTGTTGCTACACTTTATTTTATTTATCTAAAATGAAGCACTTTTGAGATGCACATATTTTCAAAAGCTATTTTATTTGTAAATGCAGCCCGAGAGGAACATTACACATATCCACAGTATTTACTGTATATCTGTATAATTCAATGCTAATTGACAATAAAAATTGTTGTTTTTGAATTGTACTTTCTTTATTTGATTGGCAGTCAGTTGTTGATTACATGCAGACGTTGATAAAGCTACAGGCTACTTCAATATATATCACACTAATTCATAAAGCAACTTAGACATTTTGATGTTCCGGACCTTTGCATGGGGACATTTTCTCTAACTGGACCTCGTTGAATACCCCTGGCCTATACCATAAGATATATTTTTAGGGGCGCTGCAATGATATGTTAACTTCCTATTCTTAAATACACTTGCAACAAATATATGTGTTCTTGATACACTACACTTACAGTACAAGAACATTTACAATATTTTTAGTATCACTGATAATAATATGAACCTGTCTACATCAAATTAATTGTTAAGCCTTCATCATTGCCTATTTTGCCTCAAGCGCCTTGGGCCCATGGCAAGTTGTTGTGTCAGCTGTTTAAATGTTTCCTACTTAACAATTAAACAGAGGCAGAAATAAGAAAATTGGTGATGCGGCCTTCGTTATTTATGCCCCAAAGCTGTGGAACACGATACAGTTAGACATCAGGGAAGCCTGCTCGGTCTAAATATTCAAGAAAAAGCTAAAGCTTTAGATAGCTACTTGGTTTGCTTTTATTATCCTAAATTTTGAATCTATTTTTTACTCAATGTCTATTCTATGCTAATTTTATTTATATTTGTATATCTTTTAACCCTTTCATATGTGATATCAATGTTCTTGTTAACTGTATTTTATTTGACATCCATTTTCTTAAAGAGCCTGTGACACCATCCCAACAACTGTTGTGCAATGAAATATTGGGCTACTAGTAATCTCGAACCGTCAGTTTAAAAAAGAAAAAGCGATACCGTTTCGTTAAATATCAATAATTTCGAACATCGCGGGGAAATTCCTTCACTCATTTTGAAGTTTTGGGGGAAGCCGGAAGTGACGTCAATGCGGGAACGCTTCGAGAGCCAAACACGGACAAAGTGTGTTGTCATGCGTAGAAATGGTGAATTACTGAGTTTAGGCACGTTAATAACGTTTGACTACAGTATATTCATATTTGTCAGTGCTTTCATGTAAATTCGGCGACATAAACATAAATGATCGTGGTGAAGATGATGATTACATTAGGATTAAAAATCGGGAGTGAGAGCTGCTGAATTTCCTCCCGTCGGATGTGATATAAAAACAAATCGATTATTTTTGTGGTTATAAACTCAAGTGGATGAAACTACATTTATTAGTGCTTTCATGTCAATTCGGCGAACATATGATACATTAAATGACGAGTGAGGATGATGATTAAAAATCGTTTGTTTGAGCCGGTCTGCATTTACTGATGAGAAAACAAACCGATGCTTTTTGTAGTTGTAGTACACCAACAACGTGGATTAAACGTGTGGTTTTTTACCACAATGTTGGGGAAATTAATGGATAAAATGCACGGATTATTATTATTATTCCCACTCCGATCGGGACACTAGGTCCACCGTTTCCCCGCAGCGAGGCTCCCCCCGTTGACAGTTTACGTGGGCTGGGTGCAGTAGCGGACTGTGGGTGCAGTGGCGGACTGGCCATCGGGACGAATCCCGATGGGCCGGTACCGAAGTGGGCCGGTCGGATAAGTAACTAGCACATCCCCCATAGGCGGCGCGTGAGGCTCAGGTTTGAGAAGGCTAAATAACTTCTTTTACCTGACGCTGTCCGCCTCCGGCGTCTATAGAAAAGAGATCCACTCAGTGTGCGGAGTTTAAATCTCTCAAGTCATATTACAGGATAAAGGAAATACAGTTTAAACTGCCGTATGCAGAGAAGACGCCGACGTGTCGCACTTATCATTCATATTACATCATCAATCAGATCATCGATCATATAATATCATAATATATCATATATTTCCTTATCTGAGTCAGCTTCTCCAGCCTCATCTGGCCGTGCAACACTCACAGTCTCACAGACTGGATGCAGAAGTATTATTTAACACATTATGTTGACGAAACACTCGAGACAAATGTAATTAAAGTCAGATCCACTCGTGTCTTAGACGTGAACGCGCTCTCAGCTGGAGAGAGAAACCCTGGCTTGATTTACCGAGTTGATAACCAGCGTCGTAGGACCGCTTAGCGAGATCTCGTTTGTTAGTTTGTTGTTGTTAGTTTGTTTGTTACTCAAACATATCCAGGGTCTGTTGAACTGGCTTCGTAGTACAGGGCACAGGTGGCTAGCAGCGCTAATGTCAAAGACACAGACATTATACATTATATTTGTATTTTACATCCCCCACTCCCCCCGTTGACAGCTTACTAGCGGTACCGAAGTGGGCCGGCTACATGACCATATGATCGCCCATATTGACGCACCTCATTCCTAAACTTAGAATATACAACATAAACCGATCCTTCAGCCTCATATGAGCTCTCAGACACGTTCAACATTAACCTGTCATCGCTGTCTGAGCTTGCTGCTGTGTGCGCCGTCGTGCGTTTACATCTGACTGTATATATATAAAGGTTTTCATGCAGATGCTGGGATCCTGGACGGTGCAGCTGGAGCGCTGTGCCCGCAATGACGTCACCCATCATTTGGCGGGACTTGAAGAATCCGCGAGAAGATCCAGAAAATTGTCAACATTGAAGGCAGATTAATGGTTATCAAAGTACAAATATCCAAAATCAGTTCAGTAACGGTTTTCAAGGGGACAATATGTACTCAAATTGATGGGTTTGGATGATGGGGGAAAACCGTGTCACAGGCTCTTTAAACTCTATCTTATGAGACTGTGAAGCACTTTGGACTGCAACTCCTGTATGAAAGGTGCTATACAAATAAAGGTTATTGTTAATATTATTATTATACTGTACATCAAGAAAAACATGTTCTGTCTTTTACTTATCGCAGTGGGTGTCAGCGTATTCGTCTTGTATTTTATTTATTTTTATTTGTGTGTTTTTGAATTTTTCCTTTTCTGAAATACAGAAAGGCTTTTAAATTCATTGTTTCACTTCTTTATAAGATAAGAATTACTTTATTGGGCAACATCGTGCATTTGAAAGTGAAACTTAAGCTTGCTCCATTGCGGAGATATTCCCGCGAGAGTGCGGAACACTTTTCATTGCACAGGAAATGGTAGCCAATAATGTTAGGGCAACCACACAGCTCATTTACACATGTAACAGCAAAACGGACTTAACAGGACCGGGGAGGTGACGGCCGTCACACTGATATATACCATTGCATTTTGAAACTCTACATCGGATTGTCCTGATTTTCTCTGAGTGACTAACTGGGGTGTCCTGCTATCACTCTGAAGTTATATTAGTATTTGATACTGGACAGTTTTAGTTGTATTCTCATCTAAAAACAGAGGGATGATAGCTCATATATGAGACTTCAAAGGTCTTTTATTTTGACACTCTACATCAGATTGTCCTGATTGTCTCTGAGTGACTAACTGGGGTGTCCTGCTATCACCCTGGAGTGATATTAGTATTTTATACTGGACAGTTTTTGTTTTATTCTCATCTAAAAACAGAGGGATGGTAGCTCATATATGAGACTTCAAATGTCTTTTATTTTGAAACTCTTTAAGTTTTACATTCACTCAGTTATAATGTGGTAGTTTGTCTTATTATTATTGACCACATTAGGCCTATATAGTACATATTTTAATATGTTTTGTATAATTGTTATTGACCGAAGCACTTTTATTTTGAAGGCAGTGTTTCCAGGCCGCTACCGTAATGCATAGGATATTCGCGCACCGCAAAACAACGCGGATGCTGGCTTGACTGTGTTTTCCGAAGTGGAGGCTGGCTTGACCGCAGTAAGCAGCGGTGTGGTTTCTATACAATAAAGAATACAAATAACCTTTCACAAACAGGCATTTCATAACTGCTTACAATTGTAAGGACGACGTTTAAACTATTATTGGCAGTCACAGGCTGTTGTAAACTAAACACCACTCTCTCTGACAGATGTGAAGAATTGAAGATTATATCACCTGATATATAGGAAGTGTGTTACATTTGAATGGCAGAAAGTCTTGTTGCAATTTCCAGATATTAAAAGAGGCCCCTTGAGTTTCTCTGTTAATTATCAATAGTCTGTGCAAATAAGAGGGGAAGCCAAAGGGGGATTTTCCTCAGATATAATGGAGTTACATTCTTGTAGTTAATGATGCATATCCTGCAGACCTATAAAGAGGCCTTGAGAATTGAGTCACACAGTTAAGGTCTGAATTATCAATGAATGTATTCATTGTGCTGAACAATGCCTGTGTTTGTATTATATTGACTTCTCTGCTTTATTCTTTCATGAAGTGGGGACTGAATTGCTACAAACATTGTGGAGTAGTTAGCTTAAACATGTTTTTATTACTCTGTATGACAAGGAGCAGTTATGCAGGACAGGAGGCTAGGTGGGGAAGGAGACCTTCTTCTTAAGATCTCCAGCATGTCAGAGAAGTCTACATATCTTGAATAGTAGATGTGTATGTTTAATTACTTTGTATTAATATTAGCAGTCTGTGTAACCAGAAGCCGGAAATATGAGAAATTAAACCTTTGTAGTTGGATGTATTCATAATCTTTGTGAGCGAGGGAATATTCTTTGGACACAGCTCGGGTCTTTGGAATGTTGCAGGATGGGGGTGTGTGAAAGTCTATGCAGTAATACGAGACAGCGAACACCAGATGTGTTTGTTTTGCTTCAAACGAACGGCCCGTCCACACAGCGGCGTGCGTTGAAGCTTCCAACGCTTCTTCCCATTCACTTTGAATGGGGTGACGTCACTTTTAGCCTAACTGCATTTTGGGAAGCGACGTGGAGCGTTGCTGGCGTTGCTCGCCTCAAAAGTTGAGCAATGTTCAACTTTTGACGCCTCGACGGAGGCGTCAGCCAATCGAATCATATGCCAGTACAAGCTCTAGCCAATCAAACCGCGTGCTTGTGTGTCTGGGGCGGGAGATTCATGTGATTGGTTGTTGGTCGAGTGTCAGACACGCCCGCCGGCAAGCGTCAACGCAGGCCGCTGTGTGGACGGGCCGTAAGAGACTGTTTCCGGATCATCTCGGCTGGCGCGCGCTGATACGCTACGAAAGCCCATCGTTTGTACAGATGAAGCACCCCAGATCAGACTCAAATGGTCGTGTCCCAGTTCATAAGCCCAGCGGATGCCAGTGGCTGGGGGTGTTGCCAAATTGCTAGAGGGCGTTGCCCAATTTCCCCATTTGTTCAATTACAGGATTTAACCATGAGATGGCGCTTCATTCACAAAATACACAAAGACAACTGGGTGTTGTAGAAACATCAATATTTTAGATCAAATAAAGTATATAGTTTGCTTTATGCAGTATATTTCTTGTAATATTGTTGGGGTGTTTTTACACAGTACAGTAGATTGAAGTAAATCAATTTATACATTAAGATAAGATAAGATGGACCTTTATTAATCCCGTGGGGAAATTCAGTAGTTCAAACAGCAACAGGGTGAGAGTGAAAAACAGGACAGCACAGATTCACACAGATTAATAAAATCAAAAATAAGATGAGCGATAAAAATAATAATAATGAGAAACTATGAAATAAGAAATGAATAAAACTAAAATGTAATTATCATATCATATATTATAATGTATTGTATTATTAAGTAATATCATACATTAACCCCATTATAGCAGATGCTACATTGAATGGATGAACACATGTATGCATCAATAATTACAACAGAGTATTTCTAAATACAAGTTGTAAAAATACTTATATGTATTTAATATTAACCCTTTGGAGTCGACCGTCAAGCCGTCACATAATGTGTATATATATATATATTTGTATTATATTTATAATAACACTGTTGCCTTATCAGAATGAAATCCCATGCTACCTCAATCAAACTTTCACATTATCATAGTGACATCCCATGTATATATTTCCAGCTTTTAAATGGTTTCGTTGTGTATGTTTGTGTTACCTATGAAAAATAATATCATTTTCAAAATCTGTTTTTACGTTTTTTTTGTGATTTTGGGTCCAAAATGTTCATATAGTAGAAGATCACTGCTCTAAACAAAGTCAAAAATCCTACATCTATACGAAATAAATATAATTAATTATGATGAATACGTTAAGTCTTGTTCATTGTTTTTCACTTTTATTAAATGTTTGATATTTCCGGTGAAAATGGTGGACTATCGGACATTCAAAATGCAGCATATTTTCACTCTTACACACATATATTCTCCTTTTACATACATACATTTTCACTCTTACACACGTATATATTTACACTCACACATTCATACATTTTGCTCTCATATTATCATATTTTAATGCACACATTCATATATTGTCACTCACACATTCATGCATTTTGTTCTCATATTCATATAATGTAATGCTCATATTTATACATTTTGCTCTCATGCGAAATCTACTAAAACAAAGTATGTCATGGTGGTCAGCTGTTAAACACAAAAGTGTATCTTAAGGGCTGTAAATATAATAAGCCTGTTGTCAATTTTAGACACAGGCTTATTATATTTACAGCCCTTAATAACATTCATTTTCTGGTGTGTCTTGGCCGTTTTCTTTGTTCCAAGCAAACGAGTGCTTTTTGTTTTGAAATCACTTCCACGAGTTTCGCGCCCCCCCCCCCGCTCCACTGACCATTAGACCATTTGACCATTTAGTAAGGTAAAAAGCAAAAGAGCAAAAACGCCTCTCAGATGCTCTTCCGTTTACTTTTTTAATAAAGAAAAACAAATGGTCCGTAGATACACGGACTCATATAGCCTATATGTATATTGTAAGGAGAATGTATGTGCGTGAGAGGACCAGTATGAATTACGGCATAGAAATATGCAAACAAAAGGGGGGGGGGGGGGGGGGGGAGAGCTGTGGAATGTGTCCCTTCCTCCACACATTCCGATGGCCAATTTGTTTTAAACAAAGAGTTCGCAACACAGGACAGCATAGGCAACATGGGGGGTGGGGGCTGGTGAACGGTCTGGTCAATGTTTGTAAACACAATCCCCAGGATGTGTCCTAATCAAACCAAAAGAGAAAATGCAGATATCATTCTCTCTCTCGACTCGCTGGTATCTCGAGCTTAGCGCTCATTGGTGTTCATACTGCTCACAGGCTGGGCTGCTGTGTATATCTAGTGTATTCATACTGTACCCCTCCTCACTGTTTATTCATCATTCAACCATTTACACCTTCCTTTTTTCCCGTCAAGAGGTTGAAAAAGATTGAGTCCTATGTTTCCAATTGGTTCCCAAATCTGAACATCGACCAGTGGTATAAGATCAGGAGCCGGGTAAATGAGAGACTGAGGAGCCCCCGAAAAACAGATCCCGAAATAGCTCGTCCTGGTTTCCGCAGCAGATAGGCCTACAGTATGGTGTCTGTTATGTCAGTTATTTTTAAATAAAACGTTGAAAACGAGGGTGTTATTGAAAATACTGTATTCTCCAAGTGGAGAATACAGCATTTTCAATAACACTTCCTCAAGAGCGAAATCCAACGTCTGGGAGGCTTTTGGTGTCATCCTAGATGGAGAAAATAACCAACATCCCACGCTTTTTGAGACAAATATGCAACTGCATGTGTTAATAATTGCACGTTTTCACTACTCATATATAGGCTAGGCTATGCGGGTTCGGGTCGGGTTGCGGATCTTGTGCCGACGGGTCGGGTCGGGTTGCGGAACTAATTGGCAATATGTGCAGGTAGCGGGGCGGGTTCGGTATTGCACGTCGCGGGGCGGGAGCGGGTCTTGAAAATCAGACCCGTGCAGGACTCTGCATCAGGCACCTTCAAGTTAAACAATACTACAGTAAACAATTAACACAGTAGGCCTAAATTATGTGGATTAAACCACATTTATTTCGTTAAAAATAAACGAAATATGATTTTGTTTGAATGATTAAATGTCATCAGGCACCTTCAAGACCTCCGGACTCGGCTTGACTCGGTTTAAAGAATGCACAAATGTGTTTAATCGTTTATGTCAGATATGTACTAAGTAGCCTAAATACATTTGTTCCTGCTCAAGATTAGATTAAATTGTATTGTTATTGCACATATTGCAGGTAGGCCTACTGAGACAACGAAATGCAGTTTAGCTTCTAACCAGGTGCAACAAGCAGAGAAAAGTAATGTGCACACTACTACAGTAAACAATTAACACAGTACATTATGTGGATTAAACCACATTTATTTCGTTAAAAATAAACGAAATATGATTTTGTTTGAATGATTAAATGTAGGGTGAATTGCCCTAATGTGGGAAATGTTTTCATTTCAGACTTCGGGAATATATTGCGATATGTGACCCGCTCTATCGAAATCAGTCGGAAGTCGCAACGGCTCATTTCAAAATAAATGTGGATTTACGTAAAAAACAATTTTTTTATACAAACAAAGTCTTGGCTTTCAGAATATGAAACTTTTATTTCCAAAATCACACGATAAATACATTTTTGAAGCTTGTAAAGGGACGAAGACAGGCACCTCTCACTTGTAATCTGCTCTTCCGCAGCGCCGCTCCCCCTCCCTCCGGCTGAAATTATGAATGTAAGCGTAGAGTAATCTTAGATAACACGGCAGGGTCCGTTACAGTTTGTTTTCATCTGATTTCAATTAAACAAAGTCTTGGCTTTCAGAATATTAAATTCGTTTTGACAAATTCAGATGATAAATACAACTTTGAAGCTTGTAACGGCATAATTACAAGCGGAGAACGGAGTAATTTAACGTCACAGCAGGCATAACAACAGTGTTTCTCGTGAGTGTTTTCCCCGGGAAACAAACGCAATACACACAAAGGCAAAATTACACAAACACACACACACGTATACACACACACACTCGCGAGCTTCCCCTCCAAACGAAAATATCTTCCCTCCGTAGTATTTTGATCATTTGCTCCACTAATAATCAATCAGATCGATGGATTCCAGAGAAGAGGAAACTTTGAAGGCCTTTTTCTCAAAATGATGACTCGTGACAGTCATTATATAATGTGACATATTTTGCTTAATATTTGGAGTACAACAACAATCCTGATATCATTAGAAAGCTAGGAATATCCTCTTTCCAACAGTGTATACAACTCAAAATGTGTCTTCGGGTCAATGCGACTGATTTCGATAGAGCAGGTCACATATGAAGCCGATACAATAAATCAAAATTCAGTACCATTCCGAAATCCCAAGTAATATTAGACAATAATAATAAAGTAAACTATTAACACTGTACATATTATTGTTTGCCCGTGGGATTAGGGTGATCGGTAGTGAGAGCCGCTGCATTTTCCTCCGGTCGGATGTGATATAAAAACAAAGCGATTATTTTTGTTGTTGTAAACTCACGTGGATTAAATTTAGTGCATTCATTTCAACTCACGAACATATGATACATTAAATGATTTTGAGGATGATGATTGAAAATCGTTTGTTTGACCCTGGATGCATTTCCTGATCTAAAAACATAGCGATGGTTTTGTACTTACGCCAACATGAATTAAACATTATTTTGTTAAATAAAAACATGGTGATGTTTAGTAAATGATTACATGTCTCTTATTTAGCACAGAATATGATCCTATCCGTGACATATGGATCTTAACAAATATCCGCTATATCAGATACCTGTAGATCAGCTGTTTATTTTACATGAGTTCCAGTGTGGCAGCTTTTCACGGCTCCCCCTGGTGGATCCATGATCCATTGCAGCTGGTTTCATTATAATTAAATGTATTTATCAAGGGGGCGTTTCAAGTCCTGCGGGGGGTTTTCCTTTTCAGCAGGGGCCCACCCCGTGCCGATCACGGACCCGCACGGGTAGGCGTCTGAAACGAAGCGCTACATCTGTATATGGGCCAATAGATGACCTGTATGGGAGGACCATCCACACAGCTCCTCCCGTTGTTCTTACAATATCTCCTGTTGAGTCCTTGTGTCCGGTCTCTTTTTCTCCTGCCGTCAAGATGATAATGTTCTCCCGGCATTTGGACCAGTGCAGGGGTGGGCCTACCCCTTTTGAAAAGTGTATTGTATTCTTACCTTTTATCATTAAAATAGATTATTGTTTAACCCCTATCCTGGTTGTTTTGAGTTTTCCTTCTTTTAAAACAAACTCATATAGGATTGGCGCGGAGCAGAGATTCTGCTCCAACACAGAACACCTCACTGAGTGATTTAACTCATATGTCTAACTTTCAGGTTTCTCTTTTCAGCCGCAGACCCCATGTCGCCTCTTTATGTGCGTCGCTAAGTTCCTTGTACTACTTGTGTACTTTAAAGCTGTAGGCATACTTTATAAAATGGGTACTCAAACTTTTTTGTTAAAGGTCCACTTGTGAATTTTATACAAGGACAATGGTCCGGATCAGCGCCATATAGACTGAGAGTTACGTCATCTCCGTTCACTCCAATGGACCACTTTTTTACAGCAATGGCGGATCGTGGAGCCTCTCAATCGTTCCCCGGAAGTTAGCGCCAAGGCTAGCAGAGCTGTAGAGTTGCAGCATAATAGACCGTTCGTGACGGACTTTTAAAGGTAAGAAGAAGTTTAAAGATTTATATTGCGGATATTATCAGTACATCTGATTCAAATTAACATGTGTATTAAAGGATGTCAGTGGATTATCCCTAAATTAGTAGATTTAGGGAACGTTTACAGATAACAGATTAAGCTAGGATACCGAAGCAAGTTAGCAACACACGTTGAACAGCCTTTTAATTGTACATTCCGTTCTCTTAATGTCATTTCGTCCAACGTTGTTGAATTAGAGAAGAGGGGCTTCTAAACGGAATTGCATGCGGGGGTGGAGGGAGTTAAATATTAGATAAATATAACTTTGGTCCGTGTAAGAGTGAGTGTTTTTAGCAGAGCCATATTGTGTCCTTGTGATTATGTTGATTATTACCTGTCTGTATAATGTTGCAGCTCAGCTGATTTTGGATTGATGGCAAAGGGAGAGGGACTTAAGTGAGAGTGAAAACGCAAGGTAGGTTTAATACTACTGTTTTATATAAGTAAACACCTTATCTCCCCAAGGCATTTCCCATCCAATAGGTGTGCTATATAGGTGTATATAACCCTTTCTCCTGTCTGTTACTCCCTCTTTCAGCACAAGAACCAGAGGGGGATTCAATGGAGCCTGAATACCTGCACTGAGACACTCACCCTGCACCCTGAGTCTCAACTCTGTGTTTTTCAAGCCTTACCCTGTTTTGTTGTATTAAACAAAACAGTAAGCTTTCCCAATGGTGTGGTTTTCATTTTGTGAAAAAGTGCAAATGCAGTGTTTGTATATAATTACATCACATATTTTGTTGCTGTTGGTCGTGAAATTGCTCCTGCTGACTTGAGCCAGCCATTTTTTCCTCCTCTCTGTGTCAGTGGGGAAGCCGTCCATTCGTACTCCTTTCTCGGAGCGATTTAAGCATCCCCAGGCAGCACAGCAAACCATGGTGGCGACTAGGAGGCAGCACAGCAAACCAGGACAACATGGAGGAAAAGGCACAGACAAACTGCATGATATGCTATTCAATGTTTATTGAATTCCATGTATTTGCAATGGATGTTCCTAAAACAACACATTTATCATCATCATCATCATCATCATCATCATCATCATCATCATCATCATCATCATCATCATCATCATGCTGCTGCTGCTAGTCCTTTGATAGTCACCTGCTGGTCTCCTGTCCTTTCTGGAAGCCATAAAGATGACATTAGTCATTTAGATTACCAGGGGATTACTTTAACTACCATGAATTTAAGAAAATGGTAGAAATTAATCTAATCTGAATTTTAAAGCGTTACTTTAGATCCCCTCCCTCTAAATATATTAATAAACATTAGAAAGTGTTGCTCCTGACTACCATACAAGTTTAAGAAGATAATATTGGTTTTAAAGAATTCAAAGCTATAAATAAATAGCAACAGGCTCTTTAACCAAGGCACTGTTAGCCTAACATGTAAACTAGTTGTTCACACTAATCCTAATATTATCACTTAATATTAGCAAATTCTATTTAATTTTTTAAAACATATTGATGTAAATACATACACATATTGATTTATTGTATAAATATTGCAAATCAAAACCTTTATTCATTAATAATTACCAAAAATCGTAGTTCTATCTCCTGCCATGAACTTCCGGGGAACGATCCTCGTCTACATGAACCACATGACGATAACCGTTTTTAGACTTCCGTTGTCGTAACTCTTCTATCTATATGGCGCCGATGCCATTAAAGTGCCCCCCCTCCCCGGAGCGGAGCAACGAAACTGAAATTAAGAAGCAGTTTAGCGCTATGCATGGGGCCCCCTTGAGGGGGTTTCTCGACATGTCGTTGCAGTAAATTAAAGGGTGTATCATGTTGTCGTTGCTGTGGACGTTCTTAATCTTTTTTTATGTTTTATTTTTTTTATTTGGAAATGGTTACGTTTATTCTGTTTTTTTTTGTGTTTGTATCTTTTATTTTAAATGTATTTATTTATTTAATGTTTTGTGAGCTGAGCTGTGTGATTTTATATGTTATGTATCTCTCTGCACAGCACTTTGGTCTGGAGGTTTTAGAGTGCTATATAAATAAAGTTGGATTGGATTAATCTACCTTATTTGGGAGCCCCCTTCTGGTCCAAGCACTTGCCTGTCGGTAAACGGCGCCCCTGTATACACACACACATTCAATACATACATACAATATGGTGGCTTGAACTAGTGGGAGAAATGGCACTGTAGCCAATGACTTGAACCTCTGCAAAAAAGGGATTAGAAGCATTAGAAAGTCAAGGTAAATTTGCGGTCTGCAATGCGCACACAAGTAAATATATATACACGTTCATTCTCACAACGCGTCAGACACACGAAAATATACATTAAAGGGGACCTATCATGCAAAATGCACTTTGTGATGTCTTTTATACATAAATATGTATCCCCGGTGCGTCGGGGAACTCACGCAGCATCAGATAATAAAACCCTCTCTCTTTTCCTTCGTACCCAAATCTTTTAAAAACAGGGGTACAACGAGCGGATACAGATTTGCTGCCGATCTGACGTCAAATCGGCAGCGGACCCACAGAAAATTGCTCTCGGAAACAATGCCTGACGTGTTTTGGACGTAATCTTGTCTTTGTTTACATTAGCAAGCCTCGCTAAACTGTACTGTAGAGCACATGTGTTTAAAAAGCAGGAAATAAAATAAGAACTCACCTTGTGATAAACACGCAAGAGAAAAAGCATTTGAGCTCCATACTGTTTCAGAAATAATCTTTGATGTGGTTTAGAACAGGATGGCTTTTTATCACAGCAGAATTTAACTTTATCTCCGGTAGAGTTCTGATCAGGCATTAGCTCCGGCTCCTCTTTTTTTTTTTTTTCAAGCTAAGGACCCAAAATCCGCGTTTCTCTAACAGGGCTGCAAAATAGGGGTATGAGCAGTATGATGCATGGCTACAGTGGGTGATCTGTTTGGTATTTTAAGCAAAAAACTTCACAGACATGTTTTGTATAGGTATGGCCCTACAATATATGTTTCAAATATAGCATGATAGGTCCACTTTAATTTATATCAGAATCAGAATTATTATTTTTTTATTATAATAATGGGACACAGGGTTTGGTCCGGATTGATTTGCAGTTCGGTCCGGATCCGGACCTTGGTCCGGAGTTTGAGAAGCCCTGCTTTATAATTTGCTTGCGATTTGTGAAGTTGTCCGTCTTTCTTGTGTTGCCAAACGTTTGATTTGTAGGTATTTTTCGGTGCGCTGTGTTTCTCTTTCTCCTCGACTTCCATGTGTGTTGATAACTGAGACTCTCGGCCTCCGTAGTGGCGAAGCAAAGATGAAAGATCGTCTCTGCTGAGTGCTGACAGGATGAGGGGATATTATATGAATTAATCGTTTTTTTAGCGATGCAAAGACGCTACAATCGATGCATCGCGAGTTCAACCCAAACTGTAGCCGATGTGCACTCTTTCAACCGGTGCACACGCATCTTGAACGTTTATGCCGGTGCACCGATGCGAATCTGTGAATCTTAACATCCCTACTTTGTACACATTTTCTAAAAATGTAATCACATACATTTGATATTTGTATGCATAAATTCCTTTACACTTTCTTCCCAAAAACTACTAATACATTTTTGATTTGTTATCTCAACAAAAAGGATGTCAGCACTGAGTTTATTTTCACACAGTGACTCCTTACCCATTTTAGCTCCAATATGCAGTCATTTCCCTATCTCCTGTCCTGCCTCCTCTCGCCCATGTCTTAAGAGCACTCTCTCCTTCCACATAACTCTTTTCTTCCTGACCTGAGATTAAACAGGCCTATGTTTGCACCTAGGTCCATGGGCGTCGCAGCTATTATATGAGGGTGGGACAAGCCCCCCCACTTTTTCAAATGATTCGTTTAGACCCCCCCCACTTTTACCATGTGGAAAGTCCGTGAATCGGTCTATCCACTCGCCGCACTTTGTAGAGCGCTGTGTCAGTGCTTCACTATCAAATCCATTCCACTTGCTTATTGAGAGAATGCCCAAATCAATGAAACTCTGTTCCAAGTTTTCACTGCTACTTTGTACCAAGGCAGATTGTCCCATATGTTCAAGGACTGTTGTCATAGTTGGATAGCTCAGATCTGTTGTATGAAGCGATGCCGGTAGCGGAGGTAAGGCACACACACCAAGTGTTCAGGAAATGGTTAATACAGCGAAATTCAAAGCTGACGATACTTGGTTTGATATGTTTTCTCCCCCAGACAACATGGACATAAGAACATATTTTTCAAAGAAGAGGAAAGTAAGTCTTCAGCTGGTAGCTGTTAATCAGTTAACAGTGATGGCGGCTGCGTCTCACTTCTGGAGAGGAGTTTCGTCTTTATGTCATGATCGAGAGATGCAAATACTGAATAGTTTAGATGAGAAAAGGCCAGGTTACTAGTATTTATCATGTAAACAGGGAACATGAATAACCCAATGTCTCTCATGTAAACACCATTATGTCCATGTATAGATGTTCTTTAAGGTACTCTCTCTCAGAATGGTAATGTGCATTATGTTTTAATTATACTTCTTATCATTCAGAAGATTTGTGTGTGTGTTTATGTTTTACTGAGTGCTTATAGGCAATTTCCATCCCAGTATTCAGTTAACTATTTATTTTCTGTGCACATTACATAGACTAGCTAATATTCAACCTACTGCTTGGGACTTTGTGTCTTCAAAATGTCCAATGTCACAGACTGGGACTTACTTTAGACTCAGTTGTATTTACATTCAGTATGACTTGTTATGATTCAATGCTCAATAAATAATGATCACTTCACCGCCTCTCTTGACATCTAGGCGCTTGAGAGTGAGTCAGAGGCAGAACACAGGGACAGTGGAGAGAGGTCTGTTGCTGAGGTGAGTGATGAAAGGGAAATGACAGTTTAGAGTAAATTGTGATGTGGACTCTCATCCCAGAATTTTAAGGAAATCAGTGGGAATATTGAATAAGAAACATTTCAGTCAAGGGGCATCATATGACCAATATAGACAGAAGAGCAACATTTATTTGAACATGTAAGTCAATGATACCATTCCTAGGTGAACTCAACATATGTATGGAGTCAGATCAGTCTCAATATTAATAAATGCTCACAGAAGGATTCACAAATGTATAAATGACTCTCCACAACAATATCTCTCAATGCACTCACAAATATTTATTGTTGTATATAAATATACAAAAAATTGGCATTTAAACTGCTTTTTATTAATTCAAAGACAGCTCTGAATTAATAATCAAATATGTTTCTTTTCTTTACTACTGGATGAAATTACAAAATGTACCCATCATTTTCCTTATGCTAGTATAGCCACATAAAAGTATCAAACCACCTGTTAAAATGCACCAGAATACAGGAAATTAATTTTTTTTCGCGGGGGAAGACCCCCACACACCCCGTAAAAACTGTAAAATGTAAAAAATGCCTAGGTCACAAATGTTATTGCTAGCCTGCAAAAATGCAAAGATGCTAGTATGAGCTAATTTCCTTTGTGCAGCTGCTCTTTAATTTGTCCATGTTACACATTAATGAGAGCCCAACAAGAGACCATGCTAACAGATTCCAAAGTTACATATCTGAAGCAAAAAGTCAGATACTTAACCAGTTGAATGAAAAGATTCAAAGGTTTTAATGTCATAAGCCCCAAATCTACAGTGTCGCTGTTCGCAATAAAAGCCTTAAGTCCCAGGCCCTGCCAGCAGTGCTAGATACAGTGTACTTCAGACGGAAAGAAATAAAAAGTAAAATAGTTCAATCAAATTTTGTTTGAGGGGTACAATGGTGTGGGACTAAATAAGCGTTATACAGGTGAGATAGAAGATGAAACAGAATGTAACATTTTCCAGAACAGTAATTGCTGTATACTGTAATGATACATAATTTTTGCAAAAAAACGATGTTTAGGTGAACAGTGCATTAGAGACATTTGTGAGTGGTGCGCTCGGGAGTCAAACTGTCCCTGAATCTGCAGGAGCAGCCTTGTTCCTGTGTTACAGCCAACTCAGTACTGTGAATGAACTGAGGCTGTTTGGATTCCTATTGTAGAGCATCTCAGATAAAGGATACATCTACAGAGGCTTTGAGTAAAATGCTTGTTTTGGTGTGCTGCTAACCCATACAGTCTATGGTGCTAACATATGACAATGCTTACATGCTGATTTTTAGCAGGTGAGATGTTTGATGTAGCCTGCCATGTTTTCCATCTATGTCACTGAGTAAACATGTTATAATAGTATTAACACAAAGTAGCCTGCAGCTTAGCATGACGGGAATGTCATTAGTATTGCAGGAATTGATTTAGTACCCCGGTTCCGGGGGCCTCCTGCAACATCTTGCAGAAAACAGTGTCTGAGGGCATGTTCATTTAATAAACTATGAATGTTTTATATCCATGTAACAGAAAGAAACTCATCTAACTGATCATTTTAAAAAACATTTTAAAAAAAAAAACCACAATGCTAACGCTGAGCCTCTGAATTAGCAATGAGCCAAAAATGCTAACAGATGACTGCACCGAAATGAATTCACAAAACCTTATTATTTATCTTTGCTGCACATATCAACCCATCGTTTCACATCGTGAGGGGACACAGAATCGATGGTTATCCTCATTATCACTCAATCATACGAACTCTCGGAGATAATAACAAGAACACACATAAAAACATATGGAGCTAGGTAGCTACAAACGGCAAAATGGCTCACCTGTGTGGTAGTCTGGTCAAAAGTGGTCTTCAATGGCATTAAAACGATAAAAACTATGCTGAAGTTAATCCAATGTGTCTGTGTCACTTTGAATGATTTCTGATAATCCATGAGCAATAAATATGCTTTTCGGTTTTGAGATGTCAGACCTAGAGAGAGCTTCACTCTGGAGCAAAACTGTGTGCGCGAAGCCCCCACCTTTTCGTTTTACCATGTGTGTGTGTGGGGAGATTCCCCTTCGATTATATTGGCTCTAACGGTCAGAAAGAGATGTCACATGTCAAAATCTTCAAACCAAAGCTGTACATTTTGAAATGTGTATACAGAGAGAGACTCTATGAGTGCTAAGCCTTGTAACAGAAAAGCATTATACTCCCTCACTTAAACAATGTCACAGTGTGATTCTTACCTGCTAATGTGTACCTCTATTTACTGGCTTTTAGGTTATTGCTGCTTGGGAAATGTTCTTATTAAGAAGATGTGTTGCAATGCTGTTGGTTAGTTCTGTTGAACTGAGAACTTCCTGATACTGCTTCCCTAAATTCCAGAACGCTCCTTTCATTATCACCAGGCCTTATCACCATAAAAAAAAATATATTTCCGTTCAAATAACATATTTTAGCTGATCATTTTTTGCTGAATACTGTTTAGCCAACAGATCAATGCTGTGAGAGTTCACGGTGACCATAAACCATATAGTTAGCTGCTCTGTTACTTGCTAGCTAACATTTAATCACAGCCTGCGTCCAACCGTACGACTGTTAACGATACCTGGGTAAGATGGCCGACAGGTAGCTATGGAGTCAGATTTGGGTCAATATTCTAGCACGCAAAACAAGCTGCTCACGAGCGGAAAATGTGCTTTTACACGCGCATGAAATGACCCTCGTGCGCAGATTAAACTCCCGCGAGACAGCCCTTTTGCTCGCTCGCGGGAGTGTCAGCCTCACTCGCTCGCGGAGTCTGTCTACGCCCGCGTGAAAAGTTTCTGACACTTTGAGGCGGAGCCACTGGACTTTGATTGACAGCTGCCAGGAAGCCCGGAGTTGCCAGGTTTGATAAATGCCTGAACTACCAAGAGCCGAGGAGTGACAGCTGCAAGATCAGTTGGACGAGATTGAATGGTAAAGTTGTCCATAAAAAACTATTATATTCGTAAAGTGTACAGCTAATATATATATATATATATATATATATATATATCAATTAATTTGATATTAAAAAAAATGACATTAATTCTAGGAGTGCAATACGTTTACAAACACTATAATAATAATATGCATTCATTATGACAATATCATACTATTACTATAGTAATATTATATAGTAACTATTACTAGTTCTATAGTGTGTTCAAAAAACAACTACAGAAACACTATATATTATACTATAGTAGTACTATTTAAAATAATATAGTCTTAATACGGAAACACCAACAAAAACACATAATAATATATATAAGTAGTAATAAGGATGCCGCTTCAATTACATTAGTACGCATGAAAAGTGGCAGGTGACACGCCCCAAAGTATGCAAATGAGCTAAGTCCCGCCTCCCTTTGTTCGATATCCTTTGATGTGAGGGGTGAGGTGTTATAACAGGTAGGTGTGAAAAGCCCCCCCTGTGTAGTGCCTTTGTTGTTTAATCCTTTGATGTGTTGATTAAGGCCTCTTTGAAGTTATGATGTCTGGCCCCTGTCCCCTCACACCCCTTTGTAGTCTAATCCTTTGATGTGTATATTGACCCAAATCTGACTCCATAGTAGCCCCTGAGTTAGTCAAAGTCAACTTTAATGTCACATTTTCTGTGTGTTTGTACAGACAGAGAGATCGAAATAACGTTTCTAACAATCCTGAATACAAAATACAATAATACAAATATACAAATATGAATAAATATACAATCCATTCCATAGCAGCGTAAAAAAGTGTCTGGTGCTGGAATTGAGTATATGAGTGTGTGGGGAGTTATAGTCCAGTGGGGGCAGGGGGAGAGAGGGAGGGAGGGGAGACAGTTCAGCCTCCGACAGCCTGGTGTAAAAAAACTGTTCTTTAGTCAAATAATGCTCGACCTCAGGCTGTGGAACCTCCTCCCTGAAGGCAGGAGGGTGAAGAGGCAGGTGGAAGGATGGGTGGGGTCAGCAGCAATGCTGAGTGCTCTGCGGGTGAGACGGGTGTTGTAAATGTCCAGGAGTGATGGGAGTGAGGCACCGATGATCCTCTCAGCTGTGTTCACGATGCGCTGCAGGGTCTTGCGGTTCGATGCTGTGCAGCTTCCGAACCACAGCGTGATGCAGCTGCTGAGGATGCTCTCAATGGCGCCCTGGTAGAAGGGGCAACCCAGTCTCACGGCATTTCGTGTTATAGTCACGACATTTAATGTTTCGTGCTTGTAGCACGTCTTTTTGTCCGTTCGGGTCTTGGAAGACCGGAAGCTGTGGGGTTCATAAAAACATGTTCTTACTCAATATCAAGCCACGATTATTGTTTTTATTTTAAATCGTATAATGTCGCACTTTTGTTGTCGTCTGTGAGGAAAAGAAATGGGGCTCAGAGCCTCAGAATACTGAAATCTGTATTTTTTTTTATCTTTTTTTTCCTTCTAATTTGTTATTCTTTTCTAAATAACACACTGTTATTTACTCACCAATAACACACAATTATCCTTGTTGTTATTTATTTGTTTAATTCCATAATCTCGGGCTTTTTTGGCGTCCGTCAGGAACTGAATTTCAAAATAAAAATAACCGGAAACAGACGTAGTGTCATGATTTTTATGTTATGTCACGTTTTTAGTTTTGTATGTCTAGGTTTGGGTTTATTTTGCTGTTCTGTCCACGCTGTTTCATGTTTTCCTCCTTGTTTCTTGTCTGGTCCTTCTCCCTATGTTTTCCTCCCTGTCGTTAGTTTCCCTGGTGTGTTCACCTGTTGCCCTTGTGTTTCCCCCTCCTTTACCCAGCTGTTTCTTGTTCCTTGAAATTCCCTGTATTTAGTCTTGTCTCTTCCTGTGTTCCCCTGTCGGTTCATTGTGTGTTTGCCCTTCCTTCACGTCACACTTCTTGGTTGTCTCTCCGGTCTTCCTCCATGTTTCTCACGGTCAGTTTTTGTGTAGTTGTTTTCTGTTACCGTTTCAAGTTTTGCCATGTTTTGTTTACCAGCTTTTAAATAAAGCTCGCTTTTTGTTTCAAGACCTTTTTCCGTTTTTTGTAGTCTGCATTTGGGTCCTGCCTTTTCCTCGCACCCTGACAGAATGAACCGACCAGCTTTGGACTCAGCAGATTCAGCTTTTTTGATGCTACAGGCGGAACGTCTTGGGTACTCTCTGGAGTACATTTTGTATCCGTGGTATGACGCCTCATCTATACGGGGTAGAGTGGCTGCTTTGAAGGAGGCACGCCAGGAGGTTGCTCGCAAGCCCTGGCTCAGGAGTTTGTTGCCTGAGTGGCTACAACTTTTTACCAGTAGTCAGTGGCGGCTGGTGGAAAATATCTTTGGTGGGGCTGTTGATATAGTGAGTAAAACAATTTTTTTTGGGAGCAATGACCCCTTAAATTAGGACTTCTGGTGATGTGATGGCACGTTTTCAGTGCAGCGCGGAGCTCGCTTTAAGCGTGCCGAGCCGTGCGGGGCCCGTTTTTGGTTGCGTTTCCACTTGGCCTAGTAACGGCTAGCGGGTCCTCATTCACAGTTTTTCTGGCCCCATAAAATCATGGTTCTAGGGCCAGGAACAACCAGGCTGAGTCGGGCTTAGTATGCTAAACTAGAGAGAGAATCGCTGGCAAGGGGGCTACAACTACAACCAGATGAACATATTTTACCGTGATTTAATTTTAATACACGTTTCAAAATGATGCCGAATTAACAACATACTGATACCGGTTAGTCTTTTTCACGAGCTTGCTGCGATATACAGATGTAGCGCTTCGTTTCAGACGCCTACCCGTGCGGGTCCGTGATCGGCACGGGGTGGGCCCCTGCTGATAAGGAAAACCCCCCCGCAGGACTTGAAACGCCCCCTTGATAAATACATTTAATTATAATGAAACCAGCAGCAATGGATCATGGATCCACCAGGGGGAGCCGTGAAAAGCTGCCACACTGAAACTCATGTGAAATAAACAGTTGATCTACAGGGATCTGATATAGCGGATATTTGTTAAGATCCATATATGTCACGGATAGGATCATATTCTGTGCTTAAGTAAGAGACATGTAATCATTTACTAAACATCACCATGTTTTTATTTAACAAAATAATGTTTAATTCACGTTGGCGTAAGTACAAAACCATCGCTATGTTTTTAGATCAGGAAATGCATCCAGGGTCAAACAAACGATGTTCGATCATCCTCGCGATCATTTAATGTATCATATGTTCGCGAGTTGAAATGAATGCACTACATTTAATCCACGTGAGTTTACAACAACAACAATAATCGCTTTGTTTTTATATCACATCCGACGGAGGAAAATGCAGTGGCTCTCTACCGATCATCCTAATCCCACGGGCAAACAATAATATGTACAGTGTTAATAGTGTACTGTATTATTAGTGTCTAATATTACTGCTATAATAATCACACATTGAGTTGTTGAAATCAGACCGTCGTTTTTTTTTTAAACGCTCTGAATGAAACGGCAGCTCTCAGGTGATCAGCTGTGTGTTTACACAATAAAATATGCATAGTAATTTAATACCTTCCAACACACATTGTAAGAACAGTTCTGTTTCATATGAGTGTTGAGAGCCGTATCCACAAATCTACTAATTTTGCCCTCAGTGCACCAGATTGATGCATTTAACTTCAATTTAAATAAAAACATCTTCTGTTGTAACAACAATAACATTATAAATAGTAACATAGCATGGTATTGCACATTTACTGTAGCTTTGAGTGTTACTGGCCTGAGATTTTTTTATTACATGAATGAAGGTGACTGAGGCTTTTTAATATAGACTTTTCAGTGTCCCACATTTTGCACAGAACTGTCCCACATTAGGAAAACAGATTGTCTGAGACAACTTGGCACTAAGAGTACTAATATGTCTACCATTTCTTGTATGAGTTTAATATCTGCATGTTCTCTTTTGGTTTGATTAGGACACATCCTGGGGATTTCAGAATGTTACTGGATTTTGATGTATTGTATCGGCTTCATGTCGCAATATATTCCCGAAGTCTGAAATGCAAAAATGTTCCACATTAGGGCAATTCACCCTACATTTAATCATTTTGTTTATTTTTAACGAAATAAATGTGGTTTAATCCATCATGAAATTAATGTAGGCTATTTACTTAGTACATATCTGACATTAACGATTAACACACTGTTCATACTGCTCACAGCTGATATATAGTGTATTCATACCCCTCACTGTTTATTCATCATTCAATTCATTATATATTTTATTCTGTAGATTGTGAACATTACTTTTCACTTTACTGCTTGTTGCACCTGGTTAGAAGCTAAACTGCATTTCGTTGTCTCAGTAGGCCTATACCTGTAATCTGTGCAATAACAATAAAGTTGAATCTAATCTTGAGCAGGAACTAATGTAGGCTATTTACTTAGTACATATCTGACATTAACGTTTAAACACGTTTGTGCATTCTTTATGAATGCAAACCGAGTCATTTTGTTTATTTTTAACGAAATAAATGTGATTTAATCCACATAATTTACTGTGTTAATTGTTTACTGTACAGTAGTATTGTTTAACTTGAAGGTGCCTGATGTGAACATTTCCAGAATGTATTGTCTTCACTTTTTAAATGCCTCTGTGATGTGCTGCAGACCAACCCCAGCCCAACCCCCCATGTGTCCTATATGTATGTTGGGGACCCTTTGTTTAAAACGAATTGGCCATCGGAATGTGTGTCACATTCCACAGCTCTCCCCCCCCCTCCTGTGATCCCCCGCACACAGGGAGATCGCTTTTCTGAAGAGAGCGGAAATAATGATATTGCAAGTTAGAAACGTAAAATGCATTTTGACAGACACTTGGGGGAAATATGCTGCATTTTGAATGTCCGATAGTCCACCATTAACACCTTAGTCCGTCTCGTCTCATCAACGAAAACTAAATATACATGACATACTTTGTTTTAGATTTCGCATGAGAGCAAAATGAGAATATATGTGTGTAAGAGTGAAAATATGCTGCATTTTGAATGTCCGATAATCCACCATTTCCACTGGAAATATCAAACATTTAATAAATGTGAAAAACAATGAACAAGACTTAACGTATTCATCATAATTAATTATATTTATTTCGTTTGGATGTAGGATTTTTGACTTTGTTTAGAGCAGTGATCTTCTACTATATGAACATTTTGGACCCAAAATCACAAAAAAAAAACGTAAAAATAGATTTTGAAAATGATTTTATTTTTCATAACACAAACATACACAACGAAACCATTTAAAAGCTGGAAATATATACATGGGATGTGACTATGATAATGTGAAAGTTTGATTGAGGTAGCATGGGATTTCATTCTGATAAGGCAAAAGTGTTATTATAAATATAATACAAATATATATATATATACACATTATGTACAACAATCTGTTTTTTCTGTCTTTATCTGTGCCACGCTTCAAAGCGGTTTCTGTCAACTACGACACAGAGGGCAACATCACAGATTCCTCCTCCTTGAAGGATAAAGATAAGGCAAAAAGTAACTGTGAATATAAGATATAGTAAATCCTGTTATAGGAAACGCTAAAAACATTGAGCTGTCTGAGTGGAAAAATAACGTGTTAAAGTTTACTGCTGGCCGGCTACATCCTGTTATCTTCAAGGACTAGAACACCATGGTACGATATGTGGGGCCCTGACCTTCAAAAGGCGCAACCGTCTTGTGAGAAAACCAGTTAAAGCAGGTAACAAAGACACACCGAAATTAGGAAAAGGGAGTAGGGCCCTGGCCGTGACCTTAGCTAAAACTGTGTGTTGCTGGGCAGAAAAGGCAGATTGCAGCACAGAGAGCACCAAAGGTGGGGGCTTCACAGCAAATACTATAAGAACAAGATATATTCAGGATTCGAGACTCACTTCAACTGGGATCTCACACTGACGAGCTTGTCACGGTGGGAACTCAAGAAGGAGTCCAAGGCGCTGGCGTTTTGTGGTATAGTATGGATTGATATATCTTTGTTGAACTGTGTAATAAAGTGCTTATTTGAAGAAACAATCCATTGGAGTGCAAAGTCTAGTTTTGTACAGCTAACAGAGAATAGTGTCTAGGACACAATTCCTTTTCCCTCAGAACTAAGAAAGGTCATCGGCGGATCCGGACGGCGACCCCGCTCTGGCCATATCCAAACGATCTGCGCGGAGGACGGACCTGGTCCGGTAGACTCCAACAGCTTGGTGACCCCGTGACGTGATGGTCTAGAGCGGGTAGTCTGGACACCGATGACCTTCTGAGAGGACACCAAAAAAACATTGAGTTTACGGCTTTTACAAGAAACCATCTCACACAATCAAAAACCCGGGTAATTTAGAATCAAGGTAAGCATCTGCCTGTTACAACAAATAGATGTGTTTGAAATACCACTAAATTTTAGGATTGTGTGAAAATGGCAGAAATAATTGTCTCAGCTAAAAAGTAAAGATAAAACGTAAATAAAATTGTGTGCACTAAATAGATCAACAAGGGTATAAACAAATCTGTGATGAGAAGCGGGTGAAACCCGTAATTTATGAGGATCCGCCGCGGTCCAAAGGGAAGGTGTCAAACTAGTAAAACTAGTAGCCAATAGTACAGTGTAAAACTAGGGGAGACTCTAGTATCTAAAGGGAAGGTGTCAAACTAGTAAAACTAGTAGCCAATAGTACAGTGTAAAACTAGGGGAGACTCTAGTATCTAAAGGGAAGGTGTCAAACTAGTAAAACTAGTAGCCAATAGTACAGTGTAAAACTAGGGGAGACTCTAGTATCTAAAGGGAAGGTGTCAAACTAGTAAAACTAGTAGCCAATAGTACAGTGTAAAACTAGGGGAGACTCTAGTATCTAAGGAAAGGTGTAAAACTGTCGCCGTATCAGTAGCTAATATATCTGTGTACAATGTTTGATTGTTTGAGAAAGAATAGTTTGTGGGAAACCTTCCCTGGGAACTTAAAGGAGTTGTATTGATCTGTTTGTTGATTGTTCTGTCTGTTGGTTGTCATTGTTGATTCGTAAAGACCTTGTTTTATGTTGGTAAATGTTTTGGTATACCAATAGTTTGTTGTTAGTTGTTGAAAGAATCCCCCCTTCTCTTGAAAAGGCTGAGAGCTCCAGCCGGAGCCGGGGTGTCAGTATTTGTCTATGAAAGAATCTCCCCCCACTTTCGGATTCTGTAGAAGAGTACTCTTTGTTTCAATCAGAAAAAGAGCAAGCTATTCATCACAATTGTATTGTTAGGTTATGAATAAAACAAAAAGTAGTAGCCTATGTGATAAGCAGGAGGGTTTTTGAACGCTTGTCAGTCAGAATAATGTTTATATAACAGGGGAAGCTCATTTGTGGTCAGTTGCCCTCTGTTCTTCAATATTCTGTGTTGCTCCACGGACATTCAAATAAATAAGAATAAGGACATTAAGAGAAACGACAAGATTTGTCCAGTGTATTAATAAATACAAGTGAACACATATTAACCTAGTCAGATAAATAGATACGAAGTCATTCTTATTTCAAGGAAGCCCCCCTCCTCCTGGAATGCCTGTTCCAGCCGGGGTGTCTGTGAGAGTACCCACACCCCCCTCCTTCTTTTTTCTCTCTCCTGTTTGCTCTCTTCTTAAATGCATGAAGAAAGAGCATTGAATTTAAAACAAGGAGTGAATAACATTGAAAATTAATAGATCAATGTGGGAGCTGAAGTAGTAGATATTGAAATAAATAAGAAACTATAATTTGCTGTTTTTAGCATAGTTTTTGTAGGATACAGTTACGTCACTTTGTGGTTTTATGAGGGGTTTTGAGAACTGATTGGTACCATTGCATTACATTGTGAATGTCATGGTATTTGTCATTAACTAAGGATTGTACTTAATTATATTTCAAGGAAAACAATTATATTACAGACAGTAACGTTAAGGGAAAGTAAAAAGTGGTTCACGTTAAAACAGAGCATTGGTGGCATTTTCAGTTCATTGCTTGCTTCCACACGCCTTTTCCCCTCCTTGTCTCTTTCATGACTTTATTTAATGCATGAGAACGATTGTTATCGTAACTTTCCGTGTTTATAGAATTCAAACTCACTGTTCACATTACGGAGTATATTTCCGGAACGGCCTTTCAAAATAAAAGCCACAGGCCGCTGTTCACCAGAGATGCCTTCACAATAAAACAGTAATTAGATTAACAATATATTTAACTTATATTACATCCTTAAACATTGATTTTAATTCATTACAGCTTTCAAATACGGCGCGGATTGAATACAGTTATTTGTATTCTGTTACAACATCACCATGCTTGTAACACAACTTAGATAAACAATTTGAAAATGAATAGAATTAACCAAGTAGATAAAAGATTAGTATAGTGGTTGGAGGGTGTCTTTGTTTTGCCTATTAACTTATAACTGAAGTAATAAAGAATAGGCAGACTACTATCATCATTAGTTTGTTTTAACACTCACATGTTTCAGCATTCCTGACCTCAGCCGTTTTATTTTGCAACCCGTTGGGAGAGAGATTTAAATTGAGTTTTTCTCAGTGGCTGGATGTGATTACAACAGCATTGGATAGTTCTGCACCACCTTTTGGGTTCTCTGAATCAGTGTGTTGGTGAAGAGTTGCTCACTGCGAACAGAAGAAGTGTGCAAAGAACACATAGGAGATATTGACATTATGCTTGTGCCTCGTTGTCAAGGCAACAGTGGTGTGAAGAGGTACTGCGGTTTTGGGGGATTTCTGCTGTACAGCCGACAACGTGTGTCTGCCAAGTGATTCCTTCCCTCATCCCAAAGCCAGGGAGAGTTTCCTTGGAGCCCACTGACCAGGGCCGGTCCTAGCTTTTTGGGGACCCTGCCACTGACTACAGCTGCATCACTGACTGTGCTCATTATGACAAGATCTTGAGACATGCTTGTCTCAGATTGTTCTGGAGGAATGATGCAATGATTTTACAGCATAATTGTGCAAGAGTTTCCCAGGGGGTGGTGTAGAAACCTTAATGCTTAGTGTTTAGATAGGAGGCTGCTTGTTTAAATGATGGTCTGGAATACTGAAAAGATTAAAGTTTAATATTCTTGTTTAGCAAACAAGACATCTGATTATTATGTCACACATAATAATCTTGTTATAGAAACTAGCTATGGGTAAAACGTGTGGTTGTTATACCATTGTTATCATGAACAAAAGATAAATAAGGAAATAGTATCTGCTTAAAGATGAACGGATTTCATACCCTAGAGAGGATTAGTTATTGTGAATACTCCACAAGGTATCTACTAATGTATTGTAAAGAACTTGAATTGACTTGATAAATAAGTGAAGATAAGAAGATGTATTAACCATGAATTAATCAATTGGCAAAATAAAAATAGCGGTAAAGAGAAAACTATTAAAGTGAAGTGAAAAATCATCCTAAAACACACTGATGAGGGAGGGGGAGAGCATGATGGAGGTATGCATTAGACTTTAAGTAGTGGGTGTTTGGGAGTTAGGAGTACAGAGTAGAACCCTTTTCATCATGTTTACAAATTATTCTTTTAGAGTTTTTATTCAAGTGTGAATTTGGTAGTGTTATAATTTGTTACAGTATTGATCAGTTCAAAGGGAGAGTTTTAGTAACAGCTCTATAAGATCAGACAAATATTTCTTTATATAGGTCATGTTGAAGGGAAAGCTAGTTCTAAAAATATAGTATTTCAATTTGAGGTGCTGGTTTCACCATTGTGGCATAGTTATTACCATAGGAGGACTTTCGGATGGAAATACGAAATGACTTCTGTTTTTAAATCCTTGATAAAGTAGGGAGTAATTGTTGCATGTTCGGACACCCAAGGTTCCACGCATTGTTAAAGAGGGTAACATTGTTCTTTAAGTGCACCAGAATTGAAGATAAATTAATATAATGAGTTATGAAATACATAGCAGAGCTTTACAGATCCTGATAAAGTTTTGACTCAAGAAAATAATTATAGACACAAGTTTCTGAAGTGAGTTTTGTACCAAGTTGCAGGGAATGTGGGAAACAGCTGTCCCAATGAAAAGTTAGAGATATCTTGAAAAATATAGTTGTAATCGTGAATTAATAAATGATGGCGCTCCATACAGATGTAGCGCTTCGTTTCAGACGCCTACCCGGGCGGGTCCGTGATCGGCACGGGGTGGGCCCCTGCTGAAAAGGAAAACCCCCCCGCAGGACTTGAAACGCCCCCTTGATAAATACATTTAATTATAATGAAACCAGCAGCAATGGATCATGGATCCACCAGGGGGAGCCGTGAAAAGCTGCCACACTGGAACTCATGTGAAATAAACAGCTGATCTACAGGGATCTGATATAGCGGATATTTGTTAAGATCCATATATGTCACGGATAGGATCACATTCTGTGCTTAAGTAAGAGACATGTAATCATTTACTAAACATCACCATGTTTTTATTTAACAAAATAATGTTTAATTCACGTTGGCGTAATTTACGCCGCGTAAGTAGCGTGGCGGTGGTGGCGAAGTCGATAGGGACTTGGCTTGGCAATTGGAAGGTCACCAGTTCAAGTCCCGGCAAGACCAAGTGCTACCGAGGTGTGAGCTAGGCACCGTTCCCTACACTGCTCCCCGGGCGCTGTTCAAAATGGCTGCCCACTGCTCCTAACACTAGGATGGGTCAAATGCAGAGAAACAATTTCCCCACGGGGATTAATAAAGTATATCAAAATCAAAAAAAAAAATCAAAAAAAAAGTACAAAACCATCGCTATGTTTTTAGATCAGGAAATGCATCCAGGGTCAAACAAACGATGTTCGATCGTGATCCTCGCGATCATTTAATGTATCATATTTCGCGAGTTGAAATGAATGCACTACATTTAATCCACGTGAGTTTACAACAACGACAATAATCGCTTTGTTTTTATATCACATCCGACGCAGCGGCTCTCTACCGATCATCCTAATCCCACGGGCAAACAATAATATGTACAGTGTTCATAGTTTACTGTATTATTAGTGTCTAATATTACTGCTATAATAATCACACATTGAGTTGTTGAAATCAGACCGTCGTTTTTTTTAAACGCTCTGAATGAAACGGCAGCTCTCAGGTGATCAGCTGTGTGTTTACACAATAAAATATGCATAGTAATTTAATACCTTCCAACACACATTGTAAGAACAGTTCTGTTTCATATGAGTGTTGAGAGCCGTATCCACAAATCTACTAATTTTGCCCTCAGTGCACCAGATTGATGCATTTAACTTCAATTTAAATAAAAACATCTTCTGTTGTAACAACAATAACATTATAAATAGTAACATAGCATGGTATTGCACATTTACTGTAGCTTTGAGTGTTACTGGCCTGAGATTTTTTTATTACATGAATGAAGGTGACTGAGGCTTTTTAATATAGACTTTTCAGTGTCCCACATTTTGCACAGAACTGTCCCACATTAGGAAAACAGATTGTCTGAGACAACTTGGCACTAAGAGTACTAATATGTCTACCATTTCTTGTATGAGTTTAATATCTGCATGTTCTCTTTTGGTTTGATTAGGACACATCCTGGGGATTTCAGAATGTTACTGGATTTTGATTTATTGTATCGGCTTCATGTCGCAATATATTCCCGAAGTCTGAAATGCAAAAATGTTCCACATTAGGGCAATTCACCCTGCATTTAATCATTTTGTTTATTTTTAACGAAATAAATGTGGTTTAATCCATCATGAAATGAATGTAGGCTATTTACTTAGTAGGCCTACATATCTGACATGAACGATTAAACACGTTTGTGCATTCTTTATGAATGCAAACAGAGTCATTTCGTTTATTTTTAACGAAATAAATGTGATTTAATCCACATAATTTACTGTGTTAATTGTTTACTTAGTATTGTTTAACTTGAATGTTCTTCACTTTTTAAATGCCTCTGTGATGTGCTGCTACCCATTTCCCCTCGGGGACTAATAAACGAATACTATGACATTAACGATTAAACACATTTGTGGATTCTTTATGAATGCAAACCGAGTCAAGCCGACTCTAATAAACGAATACTATATATTGAACGTCTATTGAATGGCCTTTGTATGTATACAGTACAGTATAGCCCAACCATTTACACCTTCCTTTTTTCCCGTCAAGAGTTTGAATTGGAGAAAGGTAATCGGTGGTGCTTTTATAGCCTATTGCATAATAACTGTGTGATTTATATTGCTTTTCAAATGCATATGGCCACCCATTTACACGGCTCTTCCCGTCAAGAATATGAATAGAACTTAGTTAGATCACTTTACATTTCTGCGCATGAATTTTTAATCACACACGTCTCCCCATCCCGAAAATAAAAAGAGGAAACAATTTTCAAGTTCAGTTTTCACCATTTTATTTAAAATAACTGACATACAGTAACAGACACATGCTGTAGGCCTATCTGCTGCGGAAACCAGGACGAGCGATTTCGGGATCTGTTTTTCTGGGGCTCCTCAGTCTCTCGTTTACCCGGCTCCTGATCTTATGCCACTGGTCAATGTTCAGATTTGGGAACCGATTGGAAACATAAGACTCAATCTGTTGCTTCACATTGAGGGGAAGAGGCATTTTCCCATTGGTCCCAGTCCAGTTGGTTATTTTCACCATTCTCCCATATGTTACAAATGGTGTTATGGCCATGAACATATTAGCAGCATAGATCTCAGGGCGATGCTGTCCCTTAAAAAAGCTGTCCTGGTAAAAACTTTCCTCTCGTTCTGAGGAAACAGCCCTGGTGGGTTCATCAGGAGTGACCGCCGATACTGAGACAACGAAATGCAGTTTAGCTTCTAACCAGGAGCAACAAGCAGTAAAGTGAAAAGTAATGTTCACAATCTACAGAATAAAATATATAATTAATTGAATGATGAATAAACAGTGAGGGGTATGAATACACTAGATATCAGCCTGTGAGCAGTATGAACAGTGTGTATGAATATGCTAAGATATATAAAGTATGAAAACGGTAGGACCATACCGTTCTCCAGCCCCAACCCCCCCATGTTTCATATGTATGTTGGGGACCCTTTGTTTAAAACTAATTGGCCATCGGAATGTGTGGAGTCACATTCCACAGCTCTCCCCCCTCCTGTGATCCCCCGCACACAGAGAAAGAAATATCAAACATTTAATAAAAGTGAAAAACAATGAACAAGACTTAACGTATTCATCATAATTAATTATATTTATTTCGTTTGGATGTAGGTGATCTTCTACTATATGAACATTTTGGACCCAAAATCACAACATATATGTAAAAACAGATTTTGAAAATGATTTTATTTTTCACAACACAAACATACACAACGAAACCATTTAAAAGCTGGAAATATATACATGGGATGTGACTATGATAATGTGAAAGTTTGATTGAGGTAGCATGGGATTTCATTCTGATAAGGCAAAAGTGTTATTATAAATATAATACAAATATATATATATATACACATTATGTACAAAAATCTGTTTTTTCTGTCTTTATCTGTGCCACACTTCAAAGCGGTTTCTGTCAACTACGACACAGAGGGCAACATCACAGATTCCTCCTCCTCCATGTCAAAAAACAAGCTTAAAGCTTGACTCACGTTCAGAGTTCTCTTCATCATAGTTGAGTCTTCAAAACTCTAAATATATCTAACTATATCTACATTTTCAATGTTTGTTTGTCACTTTACTTCAATCGCAGTCTCCCGCAGCCTCTCTTCGTCTCCCGCAGCCTGTCTTCGTATATCTTCGTCTCTCTCCATTTCCCGCCGTCTCTCTTCGGTTCCCGCCGTCCCTCTTCGTCTCTTTTCGTCTCGTTTCGTATCACTCCGTTTACCTGATTACCTCACCCCTTCCTGGTAAATACATCCTGTTGAGCAGAATCTACAGTTTCCAGTATTTTCCGTTTCGTAAAATGATAAAATACGGCGAAGATATTAAAATATGTGCTTCCATTATTCATACTTCTGAAATATATCTGTATTAACTTTATATCATCGTATGTCCGTGTTTATTGGGTATTTTTGCATGAAACAAAGACTGGCATATAGTTTCGAGCCAGTACTTTCGACAGAAATACACATATACATCCTGTTGAGCAGGATCTACAGTTTCCAGTATTTTCCGTTTCGTAAAATGATCAAATATGGCGAAGATATTCAACTATGTGCTTCCATTATTCATACTTCTGAAATATATCTGTATTAACTTTATATCATCGTATGTCCGTGTTTATTGGGTATTTTTGCATGAAACAAAGACTGGCATATAGTTTCAAGCCAGTACTTTCGACAGAAATACACATATACATCCTGTTGAGCAGGATCTACAGTTTCCAGTATTTTCCGTTTCGTAAAATGATAAAATACAGCGAAGATATTAAAATATGTGCTTCCATTTATTCATACTTCTGAAATATATCTGTATTAAATTTATATCATCGTATGTCCGTGTTTATTGGGTATTTTTGCATGAAACAAAGACTGGCATATAGTTTTAAGCCAGTACTTTTGACAGAAATACACATATACATCCTGTTGAGCAGGATCTACTGTTTCCAGTATTTTCCGTTTCGTAAAATGATCAAATACGGCGAAGATATTCAAATATGTGCTTCCATATTTCATACTTTTGAAATGTATTAACTTTATATCATCGTATCTCCGTGTTTACTGGGTCTTTTTGCATGAAACAAAGACTGGGATATAGTTTCAAGCCAGTACTTTCGACAGAAACACACGGCAATGTTGTCCGGACTGTTGTTTTTATGCGGCACCGGCTTGAACAGGTCATGTGATCTGATCACGCCGGCGTGACGGTCGACTCCAAAGGGTTAATATTAAATACATATAAGTATTTTTACAACTTGTATTTAGAAATACTCTGTTGTAATTATTGATGCATACATGTGTTCATCCATTTAATGTGGCATCTGCTATAATGGGGTTAATGTATGATATTACTTAATAATACAATACATTATAATATATGATATGATAATTACATTTTAGTTTTATTCATTTCTTATTTCATAGTTTCTCATTATTATTATTTGTATCGCTCATCTTATTTTTGATTTTATTAATCTGTGTGAATCTGTGCTGTCCTGTTTTTCACTCTCACCCTGTTGCTGTTTGAACTACTGAATTTCCCCACGGGATTAATAAAGGTCCATCTTATCTTATCTTAATGTATAAGTTGATTTACTTCAATCTACTGTACAATATTACAAGAAATATACTGCATAAAGCAAACTATATACTTTATTTGATCTAAAATATTGATGTTTCTACAACGCCCATTGTGTATTTTGTGAATGAAGCGCCATCTCATGGTTACATCCTGTAATTGAACAAATGGGGAATTTGGGCAACGCCCTCTAGCAATTTGGCAACACCCCCAGCCACTGGCATCCGCTGGGCTTTTGACTGGGACACACCCATTTGAGTCTGATCTGGAATGCTACATATGTATACAAATCGGGTTGGTCCGGTCCAAGGTCTTTAAGCAACAGTTTATCTCCCAAACTTCTCCTTTCTAAAGGATTGGAGATTAGCTCTTGAACGGAATTGGGCGGGGACTCCACCTGCACATGAAGCCATCCTCATCAACTACTGCCGTACTGCGTCATCCCACCGGATACGAGTCACTAGTGTCCAAACTACTCACAGACTGGACCGGGCGCTGACATTGGCGCCCGGTGATCATCAGATTTGACAACGCTGATTGGCTGAAATTATGTTTCGGCATCATACTCTACAGATAGCAACAGTCAGCTGCTAGTGGCCCAGACGAGAAGAAATGCCGCCGAAACTGAATACTTGACGTGGATCATAAATATATCAACAATTATACAACATCTTCAATTTCTCTTCACACAATACGTCTCCTTGCAGTATCAACACTAATTCGGCTGACTTTTACATTTGATCTAATTCATAGATAGGTTACATTTATACCATAACGGTGCACAGCTGATATAAAAGGACTTGTAGTTTTTAAAGATATTACTGATTTTCTTTGAATATAAGAATGTAAATACTGAGTCTGAAATAGTATAGCAATATGCTGTAAAATTAAGTGAAAGCATGAATAAAACTAAACATCTTCAGATGTTGTACATACATAAGTGTCCTACACTAATAATACAAAGTTATTATGGCTGTGTGTACCTTGTGTGCACCGCCTAGTGGTTATATTTGAAGAGTACATACTTTCATAGGGGGAAAGTAGAAGGTCAATGATGTGCAAAACAGAAAGGTGCAAAACAGAAAAACAAATTAACCTTTATTTAAACATTAAATAATACTTTAGATTAAGGTCTTCTTTTAAATAAGAAAAAAGCTTTGGGGGTATCAAAAGATAAATATTAAGCCTGACAAAGTACTTAACGTCTAATATATTGCTTTCCTGCAATGTTAACTATGTTGAAGCACTTATTTTAGCTGATATTATACACATAAATTATACTCTTATGTATGTAGATAGAATAAGAAATGTGCAGAATATGACAGTTTAATGGTGGAGGTATACACACATATTGATAGATGTCTTGTAATGCACTGTTGAGGAACCTGTTACCCACGTTTTTCATGTATTGCATAACTACACCATAGTTGTGTATATGATATGTCAATAAACCTTAGAAAATCTTGAAAGGGATGTGCAAAATAGCAATTATACAGTCTTTAAGTAACTATTAGTAGAGAATAACGAGTAATGAATATACTTTATAGGGATCTGCAGATAAATATTTAGTCTTCTCAAGCACCAACAATCAAATATCTCTCCTGATTGTTGGCACTTGACAATCACCTTCCCTGCATTTTCCTCAGGTATAACTAAAGTCTTATTTAAGGGTTGTTTATATTTCACATCATTAATCAGAATCTGCAAAGTACTCAAAAAAAATACCAGGTTAACCTCTGAATTGTAGTGGAGTAGAATTACAAAGTAATAATTAGCTGTCATGTGGGTATATATTAATGCTGCGCATTATAGACACAAGCGATGTTCACCCATTTATTAATTATATGTTTTACATTTGATAACACCAATGTGTTTAATACTGGCAACTTCTAATTGTGGGAAAAACGAAAACGTTCAGTAGAGACGTCCCATATAACATTTTGCGAAACACAATAGCCAGCATGTGTAGTTCTGGGGGGGCGTTCGATTCCAGTTTTGGATAGTCTGGCGTGGTTTCGTTCCATTTCAAACAGCTGTTTGACGCTCAGCGTAACCTTGGCGCACTGCCACTCCAACATCCAATCCCAGAGTTTGAAGACTAATCACGGGGATAGTAGTCCTAAACGATAGCTGGGGATTATGGGTAGTGTAGTGTCTTCGGCCATCCTAAACTCAAATGTTTTTCGGATTTCATATCGCATTAACACCATATCCCGACATGCATTGCGGCTAGAACATCCAATCAGCGAGCTTAAACCATAGCTGAGGATCTTGGGTAATCAGTACAGTGGCTGTGTATCGCGATGATGCTCGAAATGTCCCTTATAGGCTATTTCCAGTTATTTTTATTTTGAAATTCAGTTCCTGACGGACGCCAAAAAATCCCGAGATTATGGAATTAAACAAATAAATAAAAATAAGGATAATTGTGTGTTATTGGTGAGTAAATAACAGTGTGTTATTTAGAAAAGAATAACAAATTAGAATGAAAAAAATATTTAAAAAAATACAGATTTCAGTATTTTGAGTCTCTGAGCCCCATTTATTTTCCTCACAGACGACAAAAAAAAGTCCGACATTATACGATTTAAAATAAAAACAATAATCGTGGCTTGATATTGAGTAAGAACATGTTTTTATGAACCCCACAGCTTCCGGTCTTCCAACGGACAAAAATACGTGCTGCAGGCAAGAAACATTCTACTAATAGAAATACATTGCTTTTAAAATCGTTCTGTGTGACACGAAAAAAAGGGGAAAATCGTGTTGCTGAACACGAATCAATAGATTAAATGTCGTGACTATAACACGAAATGCCGTGAGACTGGGTTGTTCATGCACATGTGTGTTTTTCTGCACGTGTTTGACATCTACTAGTCAAAAAGAAGAACATTGATTCAAAGAATAATCCAAACAAACACACTTTCATACACACACTCTTGCACGTATACCCGTCCCCCCAGACAAACACAACCATTCATGTTGGCCTATAAACATAGAAACACGCACATGGAGCATGACCTTAAGGCTTTTGTTGCCTACACACGTTGAATGTAGAAACTGTCCCTGACAGGTGCCCAAACTCACTCTCTCTCTCTTTCAAATATACACACACACACAAAATAGATAATAATAATACATGTATTTTATTGAATTATTTAGTTTGTATTTATTTATATATTTGTTTGATGTGTAAGGGGATTGTGTTTTTTATGAATTCCAAATGACAGATCTATTAAATACCCTCTTTCATTTTAAAGAACAATATAATACCTCTTCTTCCCAAAAGGCAACTCTCCTCTGATTACTGTTCACTGCAGATACAGATTTTCCTCATATCAACTGAGCCACTGTATGTTTGCTGTTGTTTCCTTATTTTGGTCCAGAAAGTGGAGATCTGTCTGTGGTCCGTTCTGATTGGCCATGCCTGCAGGCAGTAATAAACTACAACCGTGTTTCCTTGGCTCAAACTCCACCTTCAATGCCGCCTCTCTGTGACACAGGTCACATCATTATCCTCACAAGCAACAAACATGCCTCTGCAATCCTGGGGTTGGAGGAATTTCTCTTCCATCCAATTGTCGGCATCTCTGCAGTGAAGATAGCTGCTGTTTTTTGTTCCCTGTGAGAAAGAAGGGAGGATGAGAACATGGGAGGATTAAGTCACATCATAAAGACGGTTAAAGTGTTTGTAGTGTGAGAGATCCGGTTGTCCAATAAGAAAATACAGCCTAACCAAGAACAGAACTCCTGTTAACATGAGTGAAGAGCCACACGTAGAAAGAGCATACTTCACTGAGGATACAAGTGTCTCTGGCTGCGCTCCCAGAAAGCTATTGATCTTAGTGTGTCCTTGCTGGATTTCTTCAGTGCTTGTGTGCTGCATCTGTTTGTCAGGCTGTGGAGCAGATAAGGAAGCAGAGAGCAGAGCTTAAGAAAAGCTGCTGCAGATGACAGTCTGTAGGCTTTTTTATCTTTGCATCAACTTCTGATTTCTCATCTGCAGGCACCAGCCTCAAACAACACTAGTTGGTGGTGCTTATTTCCAGCAGGAGCTTCACTTCTCATGCAAATGAATGCTACTCTTTACTCAGATACGGATGTCCCTGCAAAGCACCCACACATGATGAACAGAGAAATGCTTTGTTGTGATTTGTGACATCTGCTGTTAAAGCAGCATGTTTTTTCATGTCTTGATTTTTGAATTAGTCTGTATTTGGAAAAGCCTGCTTGAGTTATTCAGTTCTTAAAACAAAAAATCAGTGTCCTCAATTTCCCCCCAGGACTAATCTTAGTGATGCAGGGGCACCTTTTAGAAGGGTGTCATCAGACATACAGAGGAATGCAGACGGAGCTCATCCTGTCAAGATAAAGGAACCATAGATATGCTATTGCCTGGCAACAATGATTTGCTCGGCATAATGTAAAAAAATTGGATTGCAGAACTTGCAATGATAGTCTCTGTTCCTGCTATCTCCAAGGTGTTACTGAGCGTGGTTATGCTCCCAGCAATGGCATGCTTGTTGGAACTATCAGAACAAATACAGCCATACACCCTCTGCTATGTATCAACACTCTATTTAATACCCAAGAGGGGGGGGGGGGGGGCTGGTGGTCGTGAAGCTGTTATAGATAGCTTCAGAGGCATGCATGTCGTTTGATTATTGGCCAGAGAGAGACAGTCCTGCTCGTACCCGATAAGCCCCACAGCAGAGCAGAATGCAGCACATGCTCTCTGTTGACACACTCCAGCCCTGTTTGTCAGGAGCAGCCATTGGACCAGTCACGTATCACTCTCCGTGTATTGATCAAAGCAAAGGGAAATACTTGAGTGAAACACAGTGCCCAGGCATAATGTGATTATGATTTGTCTGTGTGTGAGTGTGTTTGTGTGTGCGTTTGTGTGTATGACTGTCAGGTTGACATGGTGCCTGGGGAGACCTGATTACAGCAGACTTCTGACCCTATGAAACAGGGGCCCTCGCATTGTAGCATGTCTTTGACAATGTGATACACATGCCAAATAACACACACATACGTACAGTTACAATTAAATCATTTTCGCCAGATTGTCTTGTTGATGGTATTTGAACATAAAACAAGTTTGTACGGTGGACTTGATTTTGCTATGAGGATAGTTTAAAACTACTATTGTTTTCACCCGTCTTCCTTTTAGACATGTTGTGTTAAGATTCCAGCCTTAAACATGTTGATTACTATGTTGCCAATAGGGGAGGGTGGGGTAAGATGAGCCAATCTTTTGGTCAAATGACAACAACAACCTTTACTTCAAGAATGTTCTGTCAATCAAAAGATAATAATGCATCTTTCACAAAGGGCCATGAAAATATGACTTCTGAAAAAACGTTGGTCCATCTAAGGCAGGGGTCTCCAACCTTTCTTCATCTGAGAACTACTTTGAAAAAATGAAAGTGGCCAAGAGCTACTTGCATCACATCGCTTACATTTATTCACATAGCCCTCATCAGTTGAATTAAGCTATACTTTTGTACACGTGTGAAATTGCAATACCTAAAGTTTATCAAAAATCTTAACTTCACATCAAGGTCCAAGAAAACGAAAATGTCTCACATATCATTATGGCCCACATAGAGTACATCACTGAAAATGCACATACATGTCCTTAATCACCACCTTACAAGCATTTCACTCTTTTTCACAGTTAGTGAGATGAATGGCACTGCATGGAGTCCATCATAGAGGTGTATGCTGGAGTGTACCGTACCACTTAGGTTCATTCTAATAGAGTCATTTGAATGTTCATCACTCAGTCTTGTTTAGATTTCATGACATTCATGTCAGAAAAAGCTGCTTCACAAAGGTCTGTAGAGCCAAATAAAGCAGACGTGTTCAGTGCTGCTTGGTGAATGTTCTTATAGTATTCAGGGTCTACAAGACTCCAGAAATGTTGTGAGTTTTGCTGAGACTTCAGCTGAACATGATTTTGGAGATTTATAACCTCCATCTCGACAGGATTGACACTGACCAGTTCATCCATCTTTTTCTTCGTCATGACATGAAATTATAAACCATAATAAATCAACTGTATAGGTCTAGCCTCCCTATATCTGTGTGTGAAATTGTTCCATCCTCAAAAACAAAAAACTAATGCTTCTGCAGTCTAGCTGCAGCTTCTAGCAACGGTCTTCTGTTTAAAAAGGACACTGAATGTCTTGAATGTGGCATCACACACATGACTTGAGTCTGAACACAGCAGACAACAGGAGTATTTACAACAGCATTATAAAAACAAAAACAGTGCATGTGGGTGTACACTTACATTCTCTGTCTTACTGTTACATTAATCCCATGAATGTATGAGACTAAGTTAGCTTCATCATATCTCAATCAGTGATTAAGTGAATAATAAAGTTTATATTGGGTCACTATCAGCCGTTAGGGGAGGGGGCGAGGTTTGGAGGAACAGAGGAGACGGTGATCGCGGAAGCTTTCCTCCTGCCTTCACAAACTGTACACAAGTATTTATCAACTGAAAATAGCAAGAGGACATTCATACTCTGCAATCCAAGACTTTATTAAATCCACCAAAAACCTGACATGACGATAACGAGTGTTTTTCAAAAACACAAATCCCTCCCTGTGTGTCTCTGAGCAGCAGCGACACGGCCTGATTCAGAGCGGGTCATTCTGCTGTTGGTTCTGGACTGGTGTTGGTGGTGTTGCTGGAGAAAGCAGACTGGTCCGTGTGTGGTGTCGCTGTGCCGCTGTCACGTCTGTTCCTTGATCTCTGCGTCACCGACCAATTTGATATGTGTGACAGAAACAATAAAACTCAAAAATGTTATTGTCCAGCCGCGGCCGAAAAATCAATAAGCAACCTCACTACGCTATAATCGATAATCAAGCGGCGAGCTACTGAAAAGCTGCCTACTTGATGTGTTGGAGAGCCCTGATCTAAGGGGTACGTTGATCCGAGTCGAGGGGGAAATTGAGCCATCTGGGGGGAAATTGACCATTTGACTTTTTCAAGTTTAAACCTGAGTTGTGTGGTACAGGAATGTTGTTTCTGTCTGTAATTCACAGCCAGTTCTCAGATTTCTCTGGAGTAAGGCCATGGAACTGGTCAGCAGTATTTTGATCTGGTCTGAAGCTCCTTCTCTCTCCGGTGTGAAGACCCTCTTTCCTCTGCTGTTCCTCTGTTCCTCCTGTTTTCACTTCCTGTCCTCCTTCCTGTTTATGTCTCTATGCAGCCTGTTCATGTTTCTGTATTTTGCCACTGCTCTGATGGATTCTCCAGCCTCTCCATCAGTGGCTCTCTCTCCACCTCCCTCACTCTTTCTCTTTCTTGGCGCGATGCTTTTCTACAATGTTTGAAAAATAAACAACATATCAGTTATGTAAAAGTACATTGAAATAGCATTTCATACTACAGAGACTTCACTTATCTTCAGTGCCTCATGGGGGGTTAGGTTGAACCACTGGCTCAGTTTCCCTGATTGCTATGAAAGAAAAAATACGTCCCATAATTACTTACAAAGTAAATATATTCATGTTCAACATAAGAACGATGACTGAACATAACAGCATAACACAGGCCCGGACTGGCCATCGGGAGGACCGGGAGGTTTTCCGATGGCCTGGCCTGTTAAGTGGCCTGCTGGCCTGAAGATTTTTTTTTTATGTATGTATTGTGAACGCAACGCTGCGCAAATGTGGGTCTGACTCTGCCTCACAGAGGGTGACTGGCTGTCTCCATGATGTGGCCTGCCGACATGGCCACTTTCATACAGATCCAACACGTTCTCACTCCCAACCCGTCACATGTTGACGGGCGGTCAGGGCCCCTTCCGTCACCATATTACACACAGGGAGTCCGTTTTCAACGGGCAGGGCGTCCCATTGACTTGCATAGAGCTCCCTGAACGTTGATAATAGACGAGTTGGGATTGCGGCGAAATGCTCTCTGCAGATCCATTCTCACAGCGTTTATCAACCTTTTTTTTACTCAATATCAAGCCACACTTATTGTTTTTACTTCTTTATTTTAATTGAATAATGTAGGACTTTTGTTGCCATCAGTTATGGGGAGAGTAGGGGCTCAGAATACTGAAATCTGTATTGTTTCATAGTTTTTTCCTTCTAATTTTGTATTATTTTCTAAACCACACACTGTTATTTACTCAACAATAACACATAATTATCCTTGTGTTTATTTATTTGTTTGATTAATAAACACAAGTTGGAGTCCGTCAGGAGGGACCGAGGGTCGGAGCAGCTCATAGTAGTTGCTTTAGAGAATTTTACACCCGGAAGTAAGTATTCTCTCCGCTTCACTTGACAAACCCCGTGATAGTCCTCAAGCTCTGTGATTGGATATTTGAGTGTGCTCCGAGGGTTACGCCGAGCATCGAACAGCACTTTGAAATGGGATGGAACCATGACAGACTGTCCAAAACTGGATTTGAACGGGTCCCCAGAACTACACATGCTGGCTATTGTGTGTTTTGCAACATGTTCTATGGCACGTCTCTATTGGGAATTGTAGTTTTAAAAGACGTTTTCGTATTTCCCATAATAAGAAGTTGCCAGTATAAAACGGTGTACATCCCTGGAGGTTTAGGGGATAGGAAACACTCACATTCAAAACATGTAATTAATAAATGGGTGAAAATTGCTTGTGCCCATAATGGGCAGCATTAATATATATACCCACATGCCAGCTAAGGTCAGAAGAGTTTTATTTAACAGCTGGTCTTATGTTTGTGACCCCTCCTGTTGTTCATTGATAAGCCTGAAACATGCACTTGTCAAGGTTCAGAGGCACATTTTGCAAATATGGCAGTAGCCATCGATCATCTTAAGATAAGATATACTTTATTGATCCCAAGTTGGAAACATTGGCGTTACATCAGCATGTGTAACAGTTGTACATATGCAGTGGTGTTTATTTATAAATCATTTAGTATAATCACACAAATTCTGTGTTTTATATTTAATAATTCTGTGTTCTTTATTTATTGAGTATTCAATACCTGACAAGGTCGGAGACAGTGCATCACAAGACATCTATCAATATGTGTGTATACCTCCACCATTAAACTGTCCTATTCTGCACATTTCTTATACTATCTACATACATCTTATAAGAGTATAATACATATGTATAATATCAGTTAAAATAAGTGCTTAAACATACAGTAGTTAACATTGCAGGAAAGCAATATATTAGTACTTTGTCAGGCTTAATATTTATACCCCCAAAGCTTTTTTCTTATTCAAAATAAGACCTTAACCTAAAGTATTCTTTAATGTTTAAATAAAGCCTTATTAGTGTGTCTGTCTGTGTCTCCTATTCATATCTAATAATAAAAATAATACATTTCAATAACGTGCTTTAACCACCAGGTGTCCCTTTCTATCAGCTGTGCACCATTATGGTGTAAATATACCAATAGGCTATACTGATTGGATCAAATATAAAAGTCAGCCAAATTAGTATTGATACTGCAAGGAGACTTATATTGTGAAGAGAAATTGAAGATTGTGTTTAATTGCTGATCCTGTAGGAGCAGACACAGTTGTGGTGGCTTAAAGCCCAGCTCTGCTCCGCGCCGTCCGTTAGATGAGCCTGGTCAGATTAATAAGAAAAGGAGTTCAAAACACCGGCATAAAAATTATAACAATAATCTGATTTTAATGGTAAAAAGACACAATACGAAAATACAGAGTGCCCCGTAACAGAGCACTCCGGGCTCCCCGCTCCACTGCCATACGATACAGATATCGGGACCAGCCAGTCAGCAACAGTATATATGGACATTTTTGGGGCGGAGAGTCACTGCTTATCTTCCACCGGACTGTACTCCTTTAATTTCCCAGGGAAGGTTTCACACAATCTATTATTTCTCAAACAATAAAACATTGTACACAGATATATTAGTATCAAACATTGTACACAGATATATTAGTATCAAACATTGTACACAGATATATTAGTATTTGAGATTATATTGGCCCCAAAAAGAACCTTGAAAAGGACATGTGTGTGTGTTTGGTAAAGAGGAAGTGTATGTGTGTGTGTGTGTGTGTGTGTGTGTGTGTGTGTGTGTGTGTGTGTGTGTGTGTGTGTGTGTGTGTGGTGTGTGTGTGTGTGTGTGTGTGTGTGTGTGTGTGTGTGTGTGTGTGTGTGTGTGTTGATATCTTGGTCAGGGAGTGTATGTGTGTCAGGGTATCTGGGAAAGTGTATGTGTGTGTGTTGGTATCTTGGTCTGGGAGTGTATTGTGTGTGTGTGTCAGGGTGTCTGGGAAAGTGTATGAAAGAAGGTTTATATATATAGGATTACTTAAAAACAGTCCCAAATAATACATGTTCACTTCAATACAGTTCAAGATAATACCTGTTTACTTTAATACAGTTTAGAACAATATCTGTTTGCTTTAATCCACGTCACATATTCAGTTTCGGCGGCAGTTCCTCATGTTTGTCTAGAAGTCTTCTCATCAGGGCTCTATAAATAGCGAACTACGGCAGATATGTAATATTTAATGCAGCCGAACCGTGTATTACAATGCCTTTATGTGATGACCTTCAAAGAGAAAAGCAAGCAAACTCTGAATAAAGTATTTTTTTTATTTTTTTTAAATGTTTTCGGATTTCACATCAACAGGAAGTCCGGTTAACTAAAATGTCCGTGCGGAACAATACCCCAAACCATAGATCCGTGGGTGAATAATGTCAATCACCACATTACACACATCCCTTCACATTTACATTTTAATTTACATTAAAGTATTTCGTGAGGCCTTCTAAAATGTTTTTAAATATAATTAGGGTTGTAGTTGAAGAGTTTGTAACGCAATCGCACAACGGCACGTCCATTAATTCCACAACCACATTAATACATTAATGTAGCCTTTGTTTCTGCTAAAAGAGGTGACCAGCTGGGGCAACAAGAAAATCGGCGAAATCGAGTGTGACTATTAAAAAATAAATCATTATTATATTAATATTGACAATAACAACTGACCGTCGGGGTACAGTAGCATTTGCCGGGGAGCGTTCTCATGGCGTCTATTATCAACGCTATGGGAGGTCTATGGGACCTATAGTCTATGGGAGGTCTATGGGACCTATAGTCTATGGGAGGTCTATGGGACCTATAGTTGTTGCTACTGCCTCAAAGAGGAGCAGGGGAGATGAGGGAGACAGGAGAGGCTGATTCAGGAGCCCGGACACACTCACACAACTATAAATGAACCAAAAACAAATAAATAAACAAGTTTCAATGTTTTTTCATATTGGATATGGTATGTTATTGGTTATGGCCATGTACTTATAATTGTATGATTATTTAAATGTACACAGTTCTGTTTCATATGGGTGTAGTCTCTTTATTTCCCACTCAAAGTGCACCAGATTGATGCATTTAAGTCCAACATTTAAAACAAAATCTTACCGGGGGAGCATGCCCCAGGACCCCCCTATAGGATTTGAGGTCCACCTCCACTTAAAATATGTTCACATGGACAGGTTCCTAAATAGATTTGCACTTTTTTTTTAAATAGTAACCCATGTCCATATGTTTATTTTGGGGTAGTAGATTTAAACTAGAGGGCTATCACTATGGGCAGCAACGCTGTAAATATTGACAAATAAATCCAGGAAAATGGCACAAAAGAAAACTGGTAGTGGCCTGGCTGGGTGTATAATTCCCGGCCTGACTTATTGTCCCAGTCCGGCCCTGGCATAACAGTACACAGAACTGTGTTAGCGTGTTAGACAAAAAGCGTGTGTGTGTGTGTGTGTGTGCGTGTGCGTGTGTGTGTGTGACAATAACTATAGTTAAAGCTCTGCTGTCTTCATGCTGTTGTATGATTGGTGTTTAACTACGGTATTTAGCGTCCACAGCACCTCCGCTTTTAGTGTTACATTATTACATTACATTGCATTTAGCTGAGGCTTTTATCCAAAGCGACTTACAATAAGTGCGTTTGACCAACAAGATACAAACTTGAAGAAAACAGAATCATATAAGAACATCGGGTTTCATAGAGCAAAAACATTTCAAGTGCTACTCAACTGGCTTTAGATAAGCCAGTCCTTTATTAGTATATAAGTGCTTTGTTAATAGTTCTATCGCTCGAAGTGGAGTCGAAAGAGATGAGTTTTCAGTCTGCGCCAGAAGGTGTGTAAGCTTTCTGCTGTCCTGATGTCAATGGGGAGCTCATTCCACCATTTTGGAGCCAGGATAGCAAACCCACGTGTTTTTGCTGATGGGAACTTGGGTCCCCCTCGCTGTGAGGGTGCAGCGAGCTGTTTGGCTGATGCAGAGCAGAGTGCACGTGATGGGGTGTACGGTTTAACCATGTACTGGATATAGGAAGGGCCAGATCCATTCGCAGCATGGTACGCAACTACCATTGTCTTGAAGTGGATTCTAGCAGTTACCGGAAGCCAGTTAAGGGAGCGGAGGAGCGGCGTGGTGTGGGAGCAGTAGACCCAAACGTCGCCCGGAGGTACCCCGGTGTTATTGCGGGAGTAGCTGCACTAGCTAACGCTGCACTAGCTAACGCTGCATTAGCAAAACAAACGCTCATTTTTCCAACCAAATTAGATTATATTAGAATCTTTAATGACCACACAGCCAGGCTGGTGGAATTTGTGTTCAGTGCAGAGTATTACAGCTTGTTCCATACAATTCAAAATACAATAAACAGACAATAAAAAGTACAACACACAACACAGGGCAAATACATACATCATGACATATATACATAAAGCAGTAGCATAGGCATACATTTACTTTAGGGTGGGCCTGTAAAAAAAATAGCCAGATTTTTCTTCTGCGCATCAGAAGCTAACAACAATCCCCGCCGGTACCGGTGGCAGATTACGTTTAGAATAGATGGGTATATTTTGGTGAACAGGAGACACGTATTTGACTGTTTTATTGGCTTATCAAGAACTCAAACACAACAGCTTGGTGTCATTCTGAACACCTCTCATCTACACCCCACATAAAAAACATCACCCGGACTGCATTATTTGTACTGTCTTAAAACCTTTCCTTAGAATATGTTATGAATTGTAAGGTGTCCTTGGGTGCTTTGAAAGGCGCCCCTAAATAGAAGGAATTATCATTATTATTTATTATTATTATCTGAAACGATGTAATAACTTTTAAAACTTTTTCCAGTCGCTTGCCCCATGCATTCAGCAGCAGCAGGCCATTCACTTTGATTTGATCCCGTTATAAATGTCATAATTTCGACAATAAAGAAATGCTACATAAACGTTATCTTGCACATTTTATCTAACCATCTCCGTTTCTAACTTTCATTATATTTTAAAAGAGATCTCTCTCTCTCATCTGCGTGCGGGGGCGGGGCCTCACAGACACGCTGCATCTCTCTCTCGCTCACAGACATGCTGCAGCGCTGTGCAGTGTGCACACAGTTCTGCCGGCAATGAATATTACATTTTGTGAGGAAACTTTTCCACCAATAATTCCAATAAGTGATCCAAAATGTATTCACTTCAGGTTTACGAAAGTTTAATCAGATTCCTCGTTTTTCAAATGTAACGCCAGCTGAATACACTTGTATTCTGATTACGTAACGCCGTTACATGTATTCCGTTACAACCCAACCCTATGTATATCTCTCCGGACTGTCCACCAGCAGATGAAAAACACCCACCTCTCCGCCTTTTCCAAGGGACGAGGGAACCGTGCAGCAGAGTTTCCGTTAATATTGTTTTTCTTCTTCTGACAGCCCAGCAGCAGGAGAGGTGGGGAGAGGGAGATGTGGGGAGAGGGAGGCGGGGCTATTTCATCGTTATCAGAAAATGATCGTATACATCGCTGCTAGATGAGGGCAACTCTTCTTGGAGTCTGGCTTTTAAAAAAAACCAAAGTTCATTAGTGAACTTTGAGCCATCATTTATTTTGCAGGCAGCTCTCTGCCTCTCGCACGTTATTATGGCGCGCGCCGGAACCAACAATCAGTTTTTACTGTAAATGAGTTCGGTTCAGAGGACAAAGCACATACAACATTAATTAAACTCGATAGGCTATTTGTTCACTTGAATTTCAATTTGAATTCTTGGATATTCTCAATGGGTGAATACTTTTTTTTATAATAATAGCCTGATAATAATAAAAAAATTAAACTTTTTATTTGTATTTTTAAATGACACCGAAGCTTTCTCAGGGTGGGCCAATGAGTAAACTGGGTGGGCCTGGGCCCACCCTAGCCCTATGGTGGCTACGCCACTGACATAAAGTTCAAGGTGTGATTGATTGTGATTGTTCATCGGGGTTATTTAGAGTCCATTTAGTGTCCGTATTGCAAAGGGGAAGAAGCTGTTTTTTAAGCGGGCGGTTTTGGTGGACAGTGACCTGTAGCACCTCCCTGAGGGCAGAAGTTGGAGGACATGGTGGGAGGGGTCAGAAATGATTTGCTTTGCCCTTGTGACAGTTCGTTGGTGGTGAAGTGATTTGAGTGATGGAAGGGGACTGCAGGTGATTTTTGATGCTTTATTGACGATACGTTGAAGTTTATTCCGGGAGAGGGTGTCTGAACTGCTGTACCAGACTGATGGATGATGTGAGGATGCTTTGGATGATGGCTGTGTAGAACTGGATTAGGAGATGTTTCCTCACTCTGTATTTCTTGAGCTGCCACAGAAAGAATAGCCTTTGGTACTGAGGTGCAGAGGGAGAGATGTGGAGTTATTTATTTTGACCCGTTGTTGTCTGTTCCAGAGGAAGCTGTGGATCCAGGTAGTGTCTGGTGTGAGGGGTAGGGTTAGGGGTAGGGTTAGGGTTAGGGTAATGTTGTGAATCGAGTGGCCTGTGTTCGTCGTCCATTACATACGCCTGCCCATACCATAACTCCACCACCACCACCATGGGCCACTCGATTCACAACATTACCCTAACCCTACCCCTCACACCAGATACTGCCTGGTTTTCGGACCCCCCCAGACCCCCCCAATAAAGCAAAAATGCACGTTTCAGAGTGGCCTTTTATTGTGGCCATTCTAAGGTACACCTGTGCAATAATCATGCTGTCTAATCAGCATATTGATATGCCACACCTGTGAGGTGGGATGGATTATCTCGGCAAAGGAGAAGTGCTCACTATCACACATTTTTTCAGATTTGTGAACAATATTTGAGAGAAATGGTTATTTTGTGTATATAAAATGTTCCTTAGATCTTTGAGTTCATCTCATGAAAAATGGGAGCAAAAACAAAAGTGTTGCGTTTATATTTTTGTTCAGTGTATGTCAAACATGCTCAAAACTTTCTGACACACTCTCCTAAACATCTCCAACATCATATCTAATTCACACAAGTTAACATCGATCATTTTCATCATGTACTGACCTGTAGAAAACAGAAAAGTGCAGCAGCAATAATTATACACAGGATCCGGTTGATCGTCTGGATTGCTTCTGAGGAGGGGGCGGAAGTGTCCCCCCTAAAATAACCCAGATGTCACCCGCTCACCTGCCAAAGGTTCCACCTTGGCGCTACTTACTCGTACTGCTTCTCAAACAGTACAGATAAACCATAAAATGATATGAATGTCACCAAAATAAATACAGATAATGTTCAGTTTCAAATTCACTATTGTTTTGTTTTAAGATTAAAAGTTTTAAAAAATAAAGAAATGTTCAAATAGTAGATGAATATTCAAGAGGTTTTTAAAAACATCACACTGATCATCAAAAGTTCATAAAATGCACATGAATATTCAAAAATATTCTGAACTTGCCACAATCATCCAAAATTCATGAAATGCTAATAGTCATGAAAAGTTCATGAAATGCTCATGCAAACTTTTTGGGGTTTTAATTATAATGTTATGATTGGCTGGATCATGAAAAGTTCATAAATTGCTCATAAAAGTCTGTCATGAGCAAAACAGGAACTTTATATGAATGAACAATGTTCATAAACATTTCATGAACTGCTCTTTAAAATGGTTCATGAGCATTTTAAGAATTTTGGTTCATGAACATGACAAGTGAACATATAATGAGTTTTTCATGAGTGCTCATGAACAGCTCATAAAGTCATGAACTCCATCTCGCAGGGGTAGGCATGGAGGTTCCCAGCTGCGTGGAAAACTTCCCAATCAGTGCATGCGAAGCATCCACGCAACTTTTCGATGGCTTCTGTGGACCAGGACTTGGAGGATTTTATTGGTGTTTCCGAGGATTTCAATTGTTGTTTGTATTTCGAGATAAGCAGCAGCATTGCGTTGTCCGACTTGCCGAGCGGAGCTCCCGCAGAAGCACGGTAAGCCTCCTTGAGTGGAGTATAGCCGTGGTCGAGTGTGTTGTTTCCTCTGCTGGGGCAGGTAACCTGCTGGTGGTAGTTGGGAAGCTCCGTGGACAGATTGGTGTGGTTGAAGTCGCCTAACACAATTATTGCTGCGTCTGGATGTGAATTTTCCACGGAGGAGATGTGACTGGCTAGATCACTCATGGTGGTGTTAGCGTTAGCCTCAGGTGGAATGTAAACACCGATTATGATTATCGATGCAAACTCTCTGGGAAGGTAGGTGGGTCTGCATTTGACAGTTAGATGCTCCAGAAGTGGGGAACATGACTTAGCGAGGTGGAGTTTGTGCACCAGCGATGGTTGACCATAATGCATATTCCACCACCTTTAGATGTGTGTGTTAGTTCCACTGACCTGTCGGCTCGGTGGAGTGTATATCCTGCGAGTGATACTGCTTGGTCAGTATACGGTTGAACTTACACTTCCCCATATTTATTTGTAAGTAGATTCGAAGATACCGATTGGGGCCGATCGCCGGAATCAGTATCGGCCGATCCGATCGAGTGGGTGGGGCCTATGGGATCTTGGGGAGGCTGGCTCAGTGGATAGTGTGCTGGACTTTGAATCAGGGGATAGCAAGTTTGAGTCCCACTGCAGTCAGCATGTCGTTGTGTCCCTGAGACACTTCATCCCAAATTGCTCCTGTGGGGATTGTCCACAGTATTGAGTATGTAAGTCACTTTGGAAAAAAGCGTCTAACAAATGACATGTAATGTAATCTTCCATTTAAAGTGATGTTTAAAACTCAGTTAATGGGGCTCATTCATTGGCGCTTCCACAAACAACAACCAACATAATTATTACATTCAAATGAAGTACATTATTCAAGTTTACATTAAATTTGGATAATAACACGGGAGAAATGAGCGGAAGCGCTCTCTTTTCCTCTCTCTCCACTGACAGCCTGTCAGTAGCTCATGCAGCTCACTGATCCAGTGATGAGTAGGGTTGGGTATCGTTTGAATTTCCACGATTCTGATTCCGATTCCGATTCTTAATGGTTCTCAATTCCGATTCTTTGAGGGGCAGGGTAAAAAAATGCTTCTTCCACCAAAAAAATTACATTTATTCGAGAAACTTTTACACAGGTTAGTTTACAGTGATATTCACATTAATCAGTCTGTTTATATTCACTGCTATGTAACTGTAACCTGAGAACCACTGAAGCTGCAACAGTGCAACAGTCCACTTTTAAAGGAACCCACCCCCCCATTTAAAAACAGTTCTTGTTGAGAAAAACAAGCATATCTGCCTCTCAGGCATACCGAAGAAATGTTTGAACATTTTAAAGTAAAATGCTTCAATCTGTTTGTGAATTGTGATCAAAACGTTTGAGACCCACTGAGATAACTTAGACTAAAGTGAACTATCTAAACACTCAGAGTCCTTTACCTCACTGAGCTGTAGTTGTCAGCCTCAGTCTGACTGGAGAGGACTCTCCCTCCACATCATTGTTGAAACATCTTCTTCTTCCGTTAGAGCAGCTAGCACCAGATGCTAATAACAACAGCGCCCTCCCTTTCTCCCTCGCTCCCACGCTCACTCGCACGTTGGCTGTGAGCTGCGGGCGCCAGATAAGCCAACATCCCCCATTTTCATCACTTACAGCGCCCATCGTACAGGGCAAATGAAAAGTGTAACCAGGATGAAAAGGGTGTTACATTTACTTAATTATGAATGTTGTTACATCAAGACCGAACATTAGGATGAGCACCAACGGTCAAAACATTTTTATTTCTCCCAGAGCTCGAAATGTTGGAACCGGAACCGGTTCTTGGTACCCAACCCTAGTAATGAGTGACCCGACAGCATAGGTGGCGCGTGAGGCTCAGGTTTGGGAAGGCTAAATAACTTGTTTTACCGCCTCCGAAAAGAGATAAACTCAGTGTGCGGAGTTTAAATCTCTCAAGTGATATTACAGGATAAAGGAAATACAGTTTAAACTGCCGTATGCAGAGAAGACGTCGACGTGTCGCACTTATCATTCATATCACATCATCAGTCTGATCATTAAAGATTAAAGTTAAGTTGTTTGTTCTAAACTGTATTAAAGTAAACATGTATTATTTTAAACTGTATTGAAGTGAACATGTATTATTTGGGACTGTTTTAAAGTTTAGTTTAGTTTTTAGTTTATTTATTTATAGTGCCGTGGACATCGATGAACTGTCACAAAAACAGTAAATGGTGCAGCTTTAGCCGACATGGCTAATTTCCAGCTGTTGTCCCCGGCCAGATGGTAATAGACACCCTTCAAATTACAATATATCAACAGCATTAGTTATAAGAAAATATATAAAATAAAATAAAAAGGAGGAAAGACAAGTAGATACCGGTGTGAGGATAAAAGAGAACAATAAACAACACACGTTACTATATACAGTACATGTCACATATGGCACATAACAGAATCGAGGGGCAACATCCATGATCACAACATGTAACACTCACGCCATACTCAACACAGACTAGGGTGTGCAGGTGTAGTTCTCAGTGAACCATGTTTTTAAGTGAGCTTGTGAAGGTGGGATGTGTGTGTATGTCTTTGATTTGAGTGGGGTAGAGAATTCCAGTTTTGTATTGCTGTGACCGAGAATGATGACTGACCAAAAAGTACTCTTCCTGAATGGGACTGATAGGTCGCCACGTGTGGAGCTTCTAGTGGTCCGTCTGGTGTTGTTACGTTGAGTAACCAATGAGCTAAGAGGTGGAGGGGCTGTATTGTGCAGGATTTTATAAACCAGAATGATGTTCCTATACTTTATTAAATCTTCCCAACTCAGGATGTTATGCTTGTTGAGGATGGCACCAGTGACGGGGAGCGGTTAGGTTTCTGGTCCAGTACTTTGAGGGTTTGTTTGTACAGGGGTTGCTAGTGGCTTTAGTGTGGAGCTGTTAGTTTTCCCCCAGCTTGTGAGACAGTAATGTAAGATGTGACATGATCATGGCATTCATGTATAATTTGGCAGAATTCAATGTCATTGTGTTTCTTATGTATGTAAAATTTGCCAGGCTAAACTTGACTCTTTGGGTCACTTTTTTTGACTTGTGTTTTGAATGTAAAGTTAGAGTCAATAATGATTCCAAGGTACTTAACCTGAGGCACAATGTTAATATGTTCACCTGAGATGCTTATATTTGACACAATGTTGCATTTTCTTTTTGTGAAAAATATTCCAACTGTTTTGTTGACATTAAGCTGAAGACAGGAGCGGTGTAGCTAGTGATCAGCACTAAAGCTGAGGTCAGTTTATCAGCAGCCTTTTGCTTTGTGTTGGCATGCACATATATCACAGGGTCATCGGCATATAGCTGTGTTTCCACATCAGGACAGACAGATGGCAGGTCATTAATATATAGGGAACAAAGAAGTGGACCAACCATTGAACCTTGTGGTACTCCGGTGCTTAAGTCTAGAGTTGAAGAGAGTCGATTATTGACGATAACATGCTGACGCCTACCAGTAAGGTAAGATTCAAACCAACTGAGTGTTAATGGAGAGCAGTTAAAAGCCGACAGTTTGGACAGAAGGACCTTATGGTTGACTGTATCAAAGGCTTTGCGTAGATCCAGAAATACTGCACCAACAACACCTCCTTTGTCAACCATTGCTTTGACCTGTTCTATAAAAAAGCAGTTGGCTGTTTCGGTTGAATAATTTGCCCTGAAGCCAAACTGCATGGGATGACGTTGAAATGGACTGTTGTTTAAGAAGGAGAGCTTCCACCAGCCACCTTGGATACTACAGGTAAGATGCTAATTGGGCAGTAGTTGTTCATGTTCAGAGGGTCACCTGACTTGAAAATGGGGGTTACAATTGCAGTCTTCCATGCACTTGGGAATGTCCCATGTAATACAGATGAATTGATGAGTTGGGTAAGAGGGCAGACTAAGTAATCTTGCAGTGATTTAAGCATTGTAGAATCCATAGCGTATGTGTATTAGCTGTCGAAGTTTTAAGAGAATTAATAATCCTTAATAAAGTAATCCTATATATATAACCTGCTCACTTACACTCACTGACCCAGATACCAGCACACACACATATTCTTTTCAAGGTTCTTTCTGGGGCCAATATAATCTCAAGCACCAATATATCTGTGTATAATGTTTGATTGTTTAGGAAAGAATAGAGTTTGTGTGAAATATTCCTTGGGAAAGTAAAGGAGTGAACTCAGGTGCAAGATAAAAAGTGACTCTGTCCTTGTTTACTTCCGAAGCTCTCACGCTCTGTTCAAAAGTAAAATACTTTTTCCCAGAACTCTGATTCGCTGTATTGGGCCCGACCAGAAGTGAATCCAACCGAGTGAGCAATCGACACAACTCCTCCCCTAGGTGTTCTTACTGGTTCTGCCACGGACTCTCTGATTCGCTTAGGAGTAAAATGGGACGGAAGAACCGACACAACTCCGCCCCAAATATGTCTATGTATACTGTTGTTTATTCATGCACAATGCCCCCTGTTTATGACTGGCTGGTCCCGATATCTGTATCGCACGGCAGTAGAACTGGGAGTCCAGAGTACTCTGTAACTTGTGTTTTTTTACCATTAAAATCAGATTATTGTTATAACTTTTATTCCGGTGTTTTGAAATCATTCTCTTATTAATCTGACCAGGCTCATCTAACGGACGGCGCGGAGCGGAGGTGGGCTTTAAGCCACCACCACTGTGTTTGCTCCTACATCATCGATCATATAATATCATAATATGTCATATATTTCCTTATCTGAGTCAGCTTCACGGCCCGTATCTGGCCGTGCAACACTTACAGTGTCACATACTGTATGCAGAAGTATTGTTTTAAGCAACACATTAGGTTGACGAAACACTCAACTCAAATGGGGCGAAGCCTGCGAGCTAGTTCAGGCAGTCAACTCGAGCACTTATGCTGCATTCATACATAACGCCCCCTTGCCGCTCTACAACCAACCAAACAGAGTCTCCTTAATATGCCGCTCTATTTAACCTGCCAGATCTCTCTCCATGCATTGCTTGCTGCTGCTATTGCTGCAGCTACGTCGCTGCTGCTTGCCTGCGTTCATTTGCTATTGCTGCGTTCATGTTCGTGCTGCTGTGTTTCATGTTGCTGCTGCTTGCCTGCCGGTGCTGTCCTTGCAAATGTCTATTGCAATCTCCGACTCCGGAACCGAATCATCATACGCAAGAAGCCGTAAGAAATGCCTCATTCCCGAAACACAGGCTAGCTCAGAGCATGGTTCAGACGCCGCTGGAACGAGCCACAGCTCCCGCACGACACACATTCAGGTGTCCCTTCCGTCCTCATCTGGAGTAACTTTGAATATCCTTTGGGCCAGAGGAAGTCCCGAGTTCTACGCCAGCTCTGGTAACAACCCTTCTCTTGTGTGTCAGCTAAGAGTCGCACTGTCTCTCGGTCGGTGGGTATTTAAACACCAAAAACGGCAGGAGCAAGCTGACTCCTGCATTCCCAAAGTACCTGCCATCCTGTCCTACCTTCTCGAAGTAAAATCAGCGCTTAAAGCCTTTAATTGCACGATATATTCCCGTGAACAAACTCGATTTCCTCTACCTGCAATGTAAACAAATGTTTCTACTTCCGCGTTCAACCACGTTGTGCCGCTGACGTCACACTTCCGAGGAGTCTGGGAATTGGAGTCCCAGATCCAGCCACGAGTCCTTGCTTCCTGACAGGTATATAATACTATTCTGCATAAGCAATGTAGTCATATATGAGGCAATTATACAGAAGTTGTATGTGTATAAGTATTTATACTACTAGAAATTAAAAACGGAAATAAATTAATAATTTCCATCACGTGAATATGAAGGGAAGCTCGATACATTTTTGACCATCATTTTAGACTTCAATCTCCTACAGTGTCTTTTCTATGAATACCATGAATCATTCTCTACCAAGCGGCCATGTACATTGAATCACCTACCAAAGAAGAGTTTTTCCTCACAGGAATTAAGCGCTACCTGCAATATCTGCCCCTCGCTGGGTGTGCCTCAGGAGGCTTCATGCTGCAAATCGTTTCCAAGCTCTTCCTAATCACAGATGTTCGTCAAATTACCTTATCACAGGCTTAAATCAAGGTTTCTTAGCAGGTTATGCTGGCTCCCAGGGACCCATGTCTGTTGAAACCTGCACTCAAGACTAAAGTTTGCACTGAAGGAGCCAGGAGTATTACACGTGCTGCTATTTAAATGTTTAAAAACACGACAGGCCCCTAGCCTAGTGCTAGGAGGAATTATTCTAGCAACGTTTCTTTATTGAGCCGTTATTTCCTCACAATTATTCTGTTAAGAGTATTAACTACTAACATTGTTCCCGTTTCTTTGCTCTGTAGATGACATGGCAGGGAAAGCAGACATCCCATATGCCTTCTGTGGCATATATATTTTAAGGTTTTACAATCAAATGTGCATTTGGTTGCCATAGTAGCCCACGTTTCTTTGACACCAGAAGCATTATGCTGGATTCTCTACGACACATATACATTGTCATCTCATTTAGAAACACCGGAAAAGTCTGCGAGAGTGTGATTTGAGCTTAAGAAGCAGTCCTGAAGAACCATCATCGCAGGAAAACAAAAAAGACAAACATATTTTGTCGAGCAGATTGTCTGTGACAAGGCAACCGGTAATTGTTTGAGCAACACATCCGAACCTTTGCAGGGGATGCCCACTGCAGGTGGCAGAACAGACCTGAGTCCAGTAGTCTTCTCAGAATGACTACAGATCTTCTTATAGTCCAAAACAGTTAACAGGCACAGCAGAATCCCGATATGGGCCATTCTCCCAGACCAGCACACAGTATCCGCGATGTTCCTGGAGCAAAATCAGCACAGCAGCAAAGGACAGGCGAAAACAGCAGCGTGGAAGCGCTCCGGTCCCTCCGTGGTATCCCCGGGGTGAAAGCAGGCTCTGCGACAGCAGAACCAGGACAGGTGGAAAGCAGGCCTCTGCAACAGCAGAACCAGGACAGGTGAAAGCAGGCCTCTGCAACAGCAGAACCAGGACAGGTGAAAGCAGGCCTCTGCGGTGGTAAAATCCTCCTGTGTACAGCAGCACACGCCCAGTGGAAGCAGGCCAAGCCCGAAGCGTGGATCCACTCCGTCTCTCCGCGACGACTCCGGGGTAAAAACCTCTCCAGTACAGCCGTATTCTACAGGTGGGAGCAGGCCTCCGTAGATCGCAGATCGCAGGCAGCAACAGGTGGAGCCGCTCCGTCTCTTCGCGACGTCTCCGAAGGGAAAACACCTCAGTACAGCCGACCTCGGCAGATCGCAGACAACTAAAACTACTACTTGTATAAGCAGGGATGGCTAAAAGTTTGTAAGCAGGAGAGCTATATGCTAACAGATGCCAGATGCTAACAGGTAGTGCGAGCCTGTAGAAATTGCGACTGCCTCCAATGACGTGATGACCTTAAGGCACCATAGTCTTAGGTCACGTTCACACCTGCTTGGTTAGTACTATTGAATCGGTCCCTGTAGCGTTAACCCCTTGATGCGGTTCGTTGGATTGGTGTGGAAGCAGTCCGATACCTCTGCTCCGCCTAAAAGAGGTGGTCTCGGGTCGCTTGCTAGTAAACTCTGGAGAGGTTCATTGCTGGTGTGACGCAGTCCGCATCAAAACATGGGAAACAACTATTTGCGCGTCATCGCTTGTTTTGCCATCTATGATGTGTGCAACATCCAGTAACCTATAGGGTCATGCATGCTTTCTGGTGACTGCTTACCTCACTGGTCTCCTGTGTACAGAGAAAAGGCAATGGTACAATCTCATCAGAGCCACTTGGCATCGGTGAAACCTCCTCACTGCAACGTCTCATTATGTGTTATAATGTTTTTAATGCACGTTGTCTGATTTATAATCCTATGCGCCGGCCGCAGAGTCTGTTGATGTGCTCTCCAGATTAACAGCAGTATGAAAATAACCTGCCAATGCTCCATGATGCAGGCTACTGTGGGAATGGCTGGGATCTGCATTTTATCCGCTTAATGTCCCGCCAATTGTTGAAAAAGCATCTCCGTACAATGACTATAGTTTACAGTTCATAGTCTGTTTGAGGTTGCCTGGGTGAACGCAAACCCAACCTTCTGCAAATGAAATGATGTAATACACTTGCGTCTGGTGTAAAGACGCGGACTATTCAGCATGAATGCAATCTTAGAGATGGCTATTGCTCAGATCTTTGGTCTAGCCCCTCTGCGATGAGTAGAAGGTTATGTTCATTCTTTTATAATGACCTTGCGGTGTCCTCAGATCCTCTCTAGTTACTTACAGATGCTGCGCCTTCTGCTGGTTCGGGGGATTTCACAATGAGTGGTTTGCCCCACCAGCTTGCCATGCCCTCGTTCAACCAAACGACTCTGGATCTACACGTCAAGCCCTCAAGGATTTCCCATATTCTGCCTCCAACCAAGAGCATGATTCAGAGCATACAATTCAGCTTGGTACTTTATCTTCTTCTGTCCCAACCTCCTCTGTGTACTTATACAATAGATATAATAGTTGTTCATGCATTAATTGTATTTTCATTCGAATCCTGCAATCTTCAAGTGCTAAGTATTAAGCCACGCTAGAGTTCATTAATTTGCTCCTCAAGGGCCTTTAGAAGGCCACGCAATAATAAAGACTGCCTATTAACTTTGCACCCGTGCAAAGGTTAATGTATAAGTTCAGGCAAAGGGGTTTCACTATACATTGATAAACGTCAGATGCAGTTGTTACAGCTTTCTATTGGTTTCTCAGGTGGTGAATATACACAGAGCTCTCACCTTTCAATCCTCAGCATAATCTCTCCCATACTGAATTAACTTTGGAGATCAAATATACACACTTTTTGAAACATTCAATGTCTGACATTTCTGATTGGGGAGTCAAGGAACCCCGAATAATCATTGCTAAAACTAACACTGTTTTCTTTGTCCTTTATCTTCCATGCTGAACTTCTCGCATCATTGCCCTCTGACACATGTGTCGGCACCCATGTGTATTCGATGGCTGCAAACCCAACGACGAGGGTTCTCCTCCAAGCTGCGTGATCTCTGCCTAAGCTGCGACCTGCCCTCAGATCGCTATTCCCACTGTTTAAGAATCTGCACAGCCACAACCGCAGCTCTATATCTGCCTACCTCAACCCTGAGTATCCTGGGCCGTCGGGCATCTTCTGCCCACCAGCGCTATATCATACCTCACATGAATGAGATCCTTGCAGCACAAACAACCATGAGCTCTTGCACTACTCGATGATGAGTAACGTTCAAAGATGTATATCTGTAGAATCCTGTTATTGCATACCAGGTGGTTGCTGGGTTAGATTATAGTTATTTCATTATAGTATATTCCCCTCATAGCTGCATGCTTGGGGGGGAAAGCTCATTGTTGCTCCCTCAAAGACCTAGACACGGCAGTCTTGATGGGTAGTATATTCCCCTCAAAGCCGCGGTGCTGGGGGGGGTTCGGCACTGGTCACTTCCAGGCCTACACATAGCAGTCTCGCTAGGTAGTATATTCCCCTCAAAGCCGCGGTGCTTAAGGGGGATGGCTTTTCGGGCTGTTCCCCGGCCTTCACATAGCAGTCACTAGGTAGTATATTCCCCTCAAAGCCGCGGTGCTTAAGGGGGATGGCTTTTCGGGCTGTTCCCGGGCCTTCACATAGCAGTCACTCGGTAGTATATTCCCCTCAAAGCCGCGGTGCTTAAGGGGGATGGCTTTTCGGGCTGTTCCCGGGCCTTCACATAGCAGTTTCATTAGGTAGCATATATAGGTAGTATATTCCTCTCAAAGCCGCTGTGCTCAGGGAAGAATCGGCTCTGGGCTATTCCTCAGGCCTACACATAGCAGTCTCACTTAGTAGTATATTCCCCTTAAAGCCGCTGTGCTTAGGGGGAATGGCCACATGGCAGCTCGCCAGGCCCTCTACTTATCAGTCTCACATCACCAGCGTCAGGCTCGGGCTACGCAGTTTTGGGGGATAGTATCTAATCTCCACGCAGTTTTGGGGGTTAGTTATTTAATCATCACTCATCGTGCTATGTATATCTATGGAGTGATGATGCCCGAGCCTAGTCGCCAAACTCAACTATATGCTGCTTCTAATAAACATGTTAAAGGAACACGTGAGTTGTCTGACTGAAATGTAATTAAAGTCAGATCCACTCGTGTCTTGGACGGGGCAGTGATATCATAAAACTGTTGTACGCTTTCAAACACTGTAGTTTATTTATTTTTTAACCAGTTGTTCTGTATTCACCTTGCAGGTGCAACTATGTGGCTTGTATCCTGGAGTATATGTTTATGTCATGGATGTTTAAAGTTCATATTTGTCTAATATTAGTTTACTTTTCATTAATGAAGTATGACGCTGCGCTGTCAGTACACTTGTCCCTGTTTGTGATTGGTCAAATGTAGCTAACCCCGCCCACGTGAACGTGCTCTCAGCTGGAGAGAGAATCCCTGGCTTGATTTACCGAGTTGATAACCAGCGTCGTAGGACCGCTTAGCGAGATCTCGTTTGTTAGTTTGTTGTTGTTAGTTTGTTTGTTACTCAAACATATCCAGGGTATGTTGAACTGGCTTCGTAGTATAGGGCACAGGTGGCTGCATAGCAGCGCTAATGTCAAAGACAAACATTATATTTTTATTTTACCAGGATGCAGTGACAAAAATATTTGGGAAGGCTTAGCCTTCCCTAGCCTACAGTACCCGCCGCCCCTGCCCGACAGTGAAGAATAAATATATGTATAACTAGTTTAGCTTGTTCGAGAGGTAGATAAAATAGCTAAGTGTGTTAGGTCTAACTCTTAGTGTGTGTGTGTTGCTCCGCTCACCGGTCCGTCACAGCGGGTGGAGCTGCAGGATTTCTGCTTCACACGTTGCATACCGCTATTTTATTGTCATTTTCGGACACTTAAAATACTGCCAGACTGGTGAAGCCATTTTGGCGAGCTTGTTGGCACAGAGAGAAAGTGTCATGTAATTGACGTCATCATTTTACGTTATGTGATCGGCTCTCGCGATCAGCATTTTTAGAGAGCACCGATCGATCGGCAGAGCGTGAATATCGGCCGATATCGATCGACGGCCGATTGATCGGAGCATCCCAACTAATTTCTGACTGCCGCTAGCTGAAGCTTGGTTGCTAGGTTACTTGCTGGGTGTTCTCCGATAAGGGGCCGGGGGAAATAAAGTTAATGGTTACTGGTTCAATATAAATTGTTGGGGGGAACTGACAGACTGGACATTTCCCCCAAAACACATTTAGACGCGATCGCAACACAGAAGTACCTTACAAATCCGATCATTTTTAAGACCTTCTAAATCATATGTAAGACCTTTCTTATTTTTTTGATCATATTTAAGACCTTTTTGAGGACTTAAATTCTGATTATCAATTATCAATTTTTAAGACCCCGCGGGAACCCTGCAAGCAGAACATGGTTTATTGTGAGAAAAACACATTTACCACTTTACCATGTGCTTCTCTCCATCACAGCCAAATATAAATGATGGGTGCTTCCTGAATTGATGGTCACATGACAACAAAAGTGGATAGTTCCCTAGTTAAAGGGCTCATCTAACCCCACTCTCTCCCCGGTAGGTGAATACTGAAAAATTGTAATTCCTGGAATTAAATAATCTGCTCCAATTCTCAGAAAATGTTTAATTTATATGGTGCGGGTGTACCTGTGTGTTCACATACTAAATGATATTGGATGTACTAAAACAAAGCACCACACAACTGATTTAGACACAGTTGTCATTTACATTAATTTGCCTGGATCAGCTCCTATTTTTTTCCATTACTGTACGATAACACGAACAAATTAGTTTTTCGATTAAAGCAGCAATAATTCATATTTATATGACGAAGAGTTTTTTTTTAGCTGTATAGGGCCAAATATACAGTTTGGATCACTCTCACACCTCTCAGAGTGTTGTTCTTTTAAAATATTAAAATGCAGAAAGCTGCTGTTCACCAGCAATGAGGAGCAATCAGCACAGACGGGACAGGTTTTGTGTTTTAAAGTCCTTTTATCAAAGTATTGCATGGTGATAACAGATCACTCTCAACTCATCATTTCAAAAGAAAAAGGGCTTGTTTACTGAAAACAAACACAACCAGTCAAAGCCAGTGCTCAGAAACGAACAATGAGCTCTCCATCCACCCCCACAGAGCATCACCTGACTGAAAGCCTGAGGTGTGTTCCCTCAGTGTGGCTTACAGCAATCCCTCCTGGGATTGTCATTTGTCTTTGTTTCCTCAGGATCTCCAGCAATGTCACCTTCATCTTCATTAGATGTCTTAGTTTGGTACAGGAGTTAGTGTTTTATTCCTTGTGAGGTCATTGCAAACCTCCCTCAGCTACAGGCAGGTAGAGAGACGCTGCATGGAACCATATCCCACCACACCATTAAAAAGTCCACGTTGCTCTCTGGATGTAGTAGGGCCATACATCTGTGCCAAAAGGTATGTACAAATGTATTGACTACCAGAACCCATACCCTTAATGACAACTGGGGTAGCAACCACATACATTTAGAACATCAACCCCTTTCCTGCAGCACATGAATTTATCCAAGATATTCACACTAATTGATCATCAGTGAGGTCATATACACCTATCTATAGCTGAGACATTGTGTTTAATAACTCCTGTCAAGTAGTGTTCCCCTCACACTGTACAGCCTCACCCAAAGCACTGTCCTGCTTGTCCTGTATGCATAGAGAGAGTAACATCAGGATAGACGGATAGCTTTTAGTGGAAAACACCTTGGATTGCATGATCATGATAAATAAATGTTGTCTTTATTTTTGTTCTATTAGGATGAATATGTTTTATTTTGTCACGGGTCAAATTCTACCAGATCATTCAGAATTCTAACAGATGGAATGACTTTTTACTGACATGTGGTGTTTTTTTGTAAGTTTTCTCAAGAATAATTGTGTATTGTGTTTCCGGCACGAGGCAGTGTCTGACTCAGACTCGGAGTCCATCTCCTCTCCTTCTGACTCCCGCGCAGGCCCTGTCAACTGACTTCTGACACACTACTACTTTGTTCCCTTTTTCAGACATCGAAGGCTGTTCATTTTCAGGCTTGATCTTTTCCTCCCTATCTAAGGTCGCACTCACACCTAAAAGTCCACTTTGGTGTGCACCAGCCGCAAGTTGGTTAAATGTTTTCATTTTCTGTGAATTATTTCAGAATGAATGAAAGCATGACCCTACAGGCTACTGTATGTTACACACATCCTAGATAATAAAACAAGGACATGACTCGTAAATACTACGCTTGCTATGTTTTGGTGCGGACTGCGTTCACACCAGCGATGAACCGCTCCAGAGTTTAGAAGGTCAGGATGCTCTCTCTGTAGAAGTTGCAGAGTATCCTGGAGTCCATGTTGAACCTCCTCAGCCTGCGGGGGAAGAAGAGCCGCTGTCAAGCTTTCTTGGTGATGGTGGTGGTGTGAAGAGTCCATCTCAGGTCCTCAGTGATGTGGACCCCGAGGAACCTGAAGCTGCTGACTCTCTCCACCGTAGTCCCATTGATGGCGATGGGGGCGTGTCCCTCTCTCTGCTGCTTCCTGTAATCCACAATCCGCTCCTTAGTTTTGCTGACGTTGGGATGGAGCTTGTTATCCTGGCACCAAGATGTCAGGTTTTCGACCTCCTCTCTGTACGCCGTCTCGTCGCCGTCTGTGATCTGGCCGATGACGGTCGTGTCGTCAGCAAACTTCACGATGGTGTTGGAGCTGTGTGTGGCCACACAGTCGTGTGTGAACAGGGAGTAGAGGAGAGGGCTGAGCACACAGCCTTGAGGGGCTCCGGTGTTGAGGGTCAGGGTGGAGGATGTGATGTTTCCCACCCGCACTGTCTGGGTTCTGCCCGTCAGCAAGTTCAGGATCCAATCACAGAGGGCGCTGTTGAGCCCGAGGTCTCTGAGCTTGATGACCAGCTTTGAGGGCACAATGGTATTGACGGCTGAACTGTAATCAATGAACAGCATTCTCACATATGTGTTCCTCTGGTCCAGGTCTGAGAGGGCAGTGTGGATGGTGAGGGCTATGGCGTCGTCTGTGGACCTGTTTGCTCTGTAGGCAAACTGCAGGGGGTCCAGAGAGTCAGGGAGGGAGGAGGTGATGAGTGTTTTGACTAACTGCTCAAAGCACTTCATGATGACGGAGGTGAGTGCTACTGGGCGGTAGAGGGGAATGAGAGAGGAATGAGAGAGATTTCGGAGGTGGAAGGGAGGTGAGGTGAAGTGTTGGGACGTGCTAAAGTAACGCGTTACAGTAATCAGATTACATTTGTCTGAAACGCAGCAATGTAACATGTTAAGCAGTAATTACATTACAGTTACTAAGCACGAAATTATCTCGTTACATAACGAGAGGACATAAAAATAAATCAAACGTCCCTGTTCGCTTGCACTACACTCGACAGTTCAGGGATTAGGAGACGGAGCAGAAATGGCAGAGTCCCATAGCAGGTGTTAATTGTTAGATCATGTTTGTGTAGCAGAGGTTAATGTAACGTTAGTTTAATATGCTTGTGAAATGCAAATCTCATGTGACAATTCCAAAACTACAAATACACAGTGGACTGCCGCCCTCACTAGTAGCTCTAAAATTTGAATTTATTTGAAGTTGGAGACTAGTGCTCCCGTTTCACCGGTAGGATTTCTACGCTCTTCGTGTCTCATGACTCAAAGGACTCGTATGATCCGGATCTCTTCAATGACTGACTTAGAAGACTTTAGGCGCGGAGTACAACAAATAAAACAGTGCATTTATTTACTATTCTGACACACATATTTATTTTTATTTTCTTACATCTCCCAGCTGTGTGTCACTTTTTAGTGTCCCCGGATCACCGTTGTGTTTTGAGCTTCTTGCAGCGTTTGGTTTCTGCAGCTTTTAGTAAACGCTGCACATGTTTCCTCAAGTTGCTGAATGTTTTCTAAATGCTGCATGTGTTGTCACGTTGCTGAAGATGTTTCTTCATGTTTACAGGAACTTTTGGGTTTGCATTGTTTATCAAAAAAATATTTTTTTCTGGCAACAAGTTAAACTCTAAATAATACCATTAAAGATGTATTCTATTAGAAGTAATACAACAAAGAGTATCAAGCTATCCACGCTAGAGGCAGAATGCCTGAGGTCCCTCTGAACATACCCTCAACATGTTGGTTTCCATTATTTTATTAACAGCAATGAAGACAACACATTGGGACTGTGTGAACGTTGTTCATGAGAAGTAAAGGAAGGTAGAGCAAGAGCATGAGAGGAGGGAGGAGGGAGGAGGCAAACAAATTACAGGCATTGATTTACTTCCAGGCTGCCTTATGGGCGGCTTAGCTTGCTGGTCAGGTTCCAGGTGATTCAGCGGATTGCATCCAACGCCATGTACTTCAGTTATCGCTGCAATCCCATCTCAGCCTCCACCAAAGTATGCGGTGAGACAGGAATATTAATAAGCTGCAGTGCTATTCAAAGTCTGGGCCCGTAGGATCTTACATGATCCACAGGGACACGTCTCCCCTCCACCATTTCATGCTTTATATTCTCCCGGTGTGGAGGGCTGGAAACCTTTGTAGCATTCTTCTTTTGTACCTCAGATCTCAGATGTTCTGTGATACAATGCTTTTAAACATGCCACAGCACACTTCCTATCAATACACCATTGATTTAGTGGCACACACTCTAATCATTCATGTGAGAGTTTCCCGGTCATAAGCTGGTAACAACAACAACATGTTCCAAGGTTGGGCATCTGCTCAGAGGGAGCTGGAGGACATTCAGGGCAAATTACTCCCTGACACATGTGAAGGACTTTTCCCGCTGGTAGTCTCTAAGGACGGAGACGAAAACGAAACGAAGTCGATATCAAAAAAGTATTCCGTCCACACGGAATCGGCTCAAGAAATGTGCCCGTCCACACGAGACCGCTCGACCCGCTGGAGACGCTGTAGTACATATGCCGGGCCTGTAAGTGGCGCTGTACTTCGATCACAAAATACACCAAAAGCAGCGAATAAGACCCCCCGAGCATGGTTGCCATGGTTGCCTGGTTGCCCTTCTGTCTATTCACCGTGGTGGATTTAGCAACATGTAGTTCATGTAGTTCTCCATGTCCACTTGTTGCTGATGGTTGTGGTAGAGGAGCTGTAGATGTTTGCACTAAAATCTGTATTATGGTCAGTAGCGTCTGGAGCACGAACGCAACCCTGTGATCCGCCATTGTTGTTGTTGTTGGCGAAACGCATCAGCAATGATGCAAGGGTGAGCAGGAGAGGCGGGGCGGGGCTATGATCATATAGGGCAGGGGTGGGGAACCTTTTTCCTCTCAATGGCAGAGGTCGCGTTAACCGAATATTTTTTTAACAATAACGGACAAATCTGAAAGCAGTCCGTCAATTTGACAGATTAGAACAAACTCGGAACAGCGCCAAAGTTTCCCCGCAGCGAGGCTCCGGTGTTATGCATGTTATACGCTGATGTTATACGCTGTGCACGCTCATGCGAGGTGCAGCATGTGATAGTGTGAACTCTCCCCCCCCCCCCACGTTGACAGTTCACAAGCATGCTTCCCCTCCCCCCCCCCTCGTCGGAGTTGTGTAAAGGCCGATGGGTTATTGTGGATTTTGACAGATGTTTTACGATCCTGTCCGTCAAAATGACGGGCAGCGAAAAAGTCTAGCGCAACCTCTGCTCAAGGGCCATTTCAATTTTTTCAACATCCTCCGAGGGCCGTACAAATGATTGACCTCTGCTTAAAAATACTAAAATCCCATTCATTTTGCCTTCCTTTCATGCTGTGCAAAGAAAAAGCAACCTCTTAATCCAGATATTTTACCATGACTCGTGCATGCACATTAACCCGGCATGACCACCAAAACAGAAAGATATGGACACAAGATGTGTGCAATTTAGTTTCATGTCCATGTGAACATGATTTAAGTGGGGTGGGGGACCTAACCTCCTCTAGGGGGGTCCAAGGGCATGCTTCCCCGGGAAGATTTTTTTTTTTAATGTTGAAGTTAAAAGAGCTTTGAGAGCAACATTAAGAGATCTCTCAATACCCATATGAAATAGGAAAGTAAGCAGATTTATTTTTCTTTATGGATATTTTACAAATCACTCCCCTTTCAAACTGTATTCTTGTTTATTAATGACAACTTTTTTGTACTGTCATATTTTCAGGGCTGGGTTGTAACGGAATACATGTAACGGCATTACGTAATCAGAATACAAAAATCAAGTAACTGTATTCAGCTCGCGTCACATTTGAAAAACTAGCAAGAAAACAATAATGTACTCTTAATATTTTTTTCATCAAATATTATTTGAATATTTGAATAAAAATATGAAGAGTACATTATTGTTTTTATGTGTAATTCAATAACGTGCTTTAACCACTAGGCGGTGCACACAAGGTACACACAGCCATAATAACTTTGTATTATTAGTGTAGGACACGTTTTATTCATGCTTCACATCATTTTACAGCATATTGCTATACTATTTCAGACTCAGTATTTACATTCTTACATTCAAAGAAAATCAGTAATATCTTTAAAAACTACAGTCCTTTTATATCAGCTGTGCACCGTTATGGTGTAAATATAACCTATCTGTGAATTAGATCAAATGTAAAAGTCAGCCGAATTAGTGTTGATACTGCAAGGAGACGTATTGTGTGAAGAGAAATTGAAGATGTTGTTTAATTGTTGAATATATTTATGATCCACGTCAAGTATTCAGTTTCGGCGGCATTTTCTCAGTTTTTCCAAAGGTCTTCTCATCAGGGCTCTATAAATAATGAACTACGGCAGATCTGTAATATACAATGCAGCCGAACCGTGTATTACAATGCCGTTATGTGATGACTTTCAAAGAGAAAAGCAAGAACACTCGGAATTAAGTATTATTTTATTCTTTTAAAATGTTTTCCGGATTTCATATCATATAAACACCAAATCCCAGCATGCATTGCGGCTAAAACATCCAATAACCATAGCTGAGGATCTTGGGTAATCGCTCGAAATGCCTACGTCTGTATCCGGTTATTTTTATTTTGAAATTTAGTTCCTGACGGACGCCAAAAAAGCCAGAGATTATGGAATTAAACAAAGAAATAAAAAAAGCAAGGATAATTGAGTGTTATTAGTGAGTAAATAACAGTGTGTTATTTTGAAAAGAATAACAAATTAGAAGGAAAAAAGATTTAAAAAATACAGATTTCAGTATCCTGAGGCTCTGAGTCCCATTTATTTTCCTCACAGACGGCAACAAAAGTCCGAAATTATACGATTTCAAATAAAAGCAATAACTGTGGCTTGATATTGATTAAGAACATGTTTTTATGAACCACACAGCTTCCGGTCTTCCTCGACCCGACCGGAGAAAAAGACGTGCTGCAGGCAGTAGAAATACATTGCTTTTAAAATCGTGCTGTGCAACACGAAAAAAAGGGGCAAATCGTGTTGGTGAACACGAATCAATAGATTAAAAATCGTGTTGGTGAACACGAAATGCCGTGAGACTGGGTTGGGTGCACACACTCTTCTGTTTTGCCAATCCGGTGCTTAAACAAATATAGCTCTACACCCCTGGCCGAAATGTCCTTAAAATGAAGTCCAAGTTAGAAATATATCTCAAATTATGTATGCACTGTAATTTCCCCACATAAACATAACAGTCTGCAATGAAATGGTTGTCTCCTGTGTGCTCCACTTCACTTCCTCCTTGTCGTTCAGTTTCCTTTTGCTTTTTGTGTCTCCTGTACACCAAAACATACCCATCTGTGATGGAAAAAGAAAGTAATCCAAAAGTAATATGAATACGTTTTTAAGACACGTAACTGTAACTGTATTCAGATTACTTTCAGAGCCATGTATTCAGTAATCAGTAACTGATTACATTTAACCCTACCAACCCTGCATATTTTATACCTGTTTACTTTTTTCTCTTATTTTTGTATAACTATAATGATCATATAAAGATGTGCCTTTACCTCACTGGTTGTAGAAAAAGCTTCTTATATTCGTTAGCATAGCTAGCTAGCCAGATGCTAATAACAACAAAGTTATTGACTGATGAGCAGATCGCCACTGGGCTTTCAACTAAAGACACAGCCACGCAAAAACTGCGGCATGTGTACGGCTCCTTATGGGTACTGCAATTTTTGAAGTGCCGGAGCTGCGTTCTGGTGCTCTCCGTCAGAACTGCACCCCTGTCGGACGAGACATATACCACGTGATGACACGTTAGGCTCGTGTTGTGTTCAAGGACCCTGACCTTGGCCAGGAAAAACAGGCACTCGCTTGTTTAATTATTTTGCGGTCTAGATTTCTTAACATTTTTTATTTCTTGCGTGTGTTAAATTACCTCGAGACCATTTTATACGGGTCTCGTGGGCCGTATTCGGCCCGGGGGCCGGAGGTTTCCCACCCCTGGTATAGGGCGTACACACGGAGCCGTAAGTGTTTCGTTACCAGACCTTCCCACTTGGGATGCGTTATCGTTTGAGGGCTCCGTGTCCGCGTTTCCGTGTTGGCCTCGTGTGGACGAATCGTCTATACGATAAAGAACTGGAGCGGATACAACCTGTTATATCTCTCACAGGCTCCGTCCTCTACTGGACTCTATGGGTACTACCCTCTATGCAAGCATTCACCTACTGATATTTCTATAGACGTAGCCGGCCCCGGGGCGGGCCTACCTGAATGCCCGTATCTCCTCGCCTCCTGACTATCATCCCTTTCTCTTCAGCGAGCGGGCAACATCTGAAGCAGAGATAAGCCGTTTGAAAGAATAAGAAAGAGTTATCATACCTCCAGGGAGTCGCCACTGCTAGAGACCCGGGCCTGTCCTTTGTGCCCTAGCTGAAATAGCGGGTGCCGATCTCCACCACCTTTGCTTCGAGTGTTTGGGGGACCAGGATATGGCCGAGGCGTCCATGGAAGTCCACCGCCCAGGGCTGTACTCTCCCTGGATGATGATCATGGCGGCGGGTGTGTGGGCCACTCACTCATTGCTAGAGATGCCCCCGCCTCACCAGGTTAGAGCGATTATTGGGCCGCAAGGCCGAATAAGTAGCTTGGTCCACGGGCCTTGCCCCAGGCCCGGTTCCCCCGGTTCCCCCTGTACTCTGATTGTGGGTGACTCTGCTGTAAGAGATGTAAAAAGTATGTGTAGTAAGAACAACACCAAAGTACTCTGTTTTCCCAAGGATGTGGTCTCTGACTTGGCTGAGAAGATCCTGCCGAAGCCAAATAAACCTGCGGAAGACCCAAAGTCATACAGACCCATCTCGCTGCTCTGTGTCCCATTCAAGATTTTGGAGCGGATGATCCATAGCCGCATCGAGCCAGTGGTGGACTCACAGCTTCCACAAGAACAAGCTGGTTTTCGACGTGGAAGGTCAACAGTGGACCAGGTAACGCTACTCTCTCAGGACATCGGAGACAGCTTCCAGGACAATGAGAAAGCTGGGGTAGTGTACCTGGACCTGACTGCCGCATATGACACCGTCTGGCAACGTGGACTCCACCTGAAACTGTTGAGGACAATACCAGACCGGCATATGGTTAAGTTCATCAAGGAAACGCTTACCAACCGCAGCTTTGTCCTCCAGACCAGCAATGGCCAACGCAGTAGGCTCAGAAGACTGAGGAACGGTGTTCCCCAGGGGTCGGTTCTCTCGCCGATGCTGTTCAACATTTATTTACATGACCTACCTGACACAACATCCAGAAAGTACGGCTATGCCGACGATCTAGCCACCATGCTGAGACGACCAACATGGAAGGCAATGGAAGATGGCCTTAACGACGACCTGGGCACCCTGGTAGCATACTTTCAAAGGTGGCGTCTACAGCTCAACATCGGAAAGACAGTTGCAGCGGCATACCATCTTAGCACCAGAGAAGCTAGGAGGGAACTTGAGGTGCGTGTCAACAATAAACGTCTGGAGGTCCAGCAAGCCCCGCAGTACCTCAGTGTGCGTCTGGATCGGACACTGTCCTTCAAACAACAACTTGAAGAAGTCAAGGCCAAGGTAACATCAAGGGTCGCGCTGATCCGCCACCTCGCTGGAACAACCTGGGGAGCCTGCACTAAGACGATGCGCATATCGACCCAAGCCCTGGTCTTCTCTGCAGCGGAATACTGCGCCCCAGCCTGGAGCAGAAGCCCTCATGCAAGTAAGGTTGACGTGGTGATCAACAATGCCCTCAGGATTATAACTGGATGCTTGAAGCCTACCCCTGTGTCCCTCTTGCCAGTCCTCACGGGAATAGCTCCGGCCGGCCTCCGACGGGAGGCTGCCACCCTCGCCCTGGCCAGGAAACCCCAAAGCATGACTGGCACATCCTGCATAACACGACAACGAGAGCAGCTCCCCTAAGTAGGCTCAAGTCCCGCCTCCCCTTCAACAAGGCAGCACAAGATATTCTCAATTCCACCTCTGAGGACCTCTCCAGAGATGCATGGTTGGCGGCTGGAGTGGGAGCTATCCGGGCCCTCCCGCATCCATCGCTACATCTGGGACCCAGGAGATGGCGCCATAGGAGGAGACGACCTACCACGCCGGCAATGGACCACACTAAACCGCCTACGAACTGGGGTCGGTCGCTTCAAAACATCAATGAAGAAGTGGGGCCTGGCAGACAGTTATGCATGCGAGTGCGGTGACCCTGAACAGACTGCCGAACATATAATAACCAGCTGCCCTTTATATAGACCACCCTCGGAAGCCAGCCTCTTCAACTTAGGACCAGAGATGCGGGCATGGCTACACGACACCGAGTTGGACCTCTGACGTTACACGAAAGAAGAAGATCCTGCATATTGGGGATGAACATCCGACTGTGAAGAATATGGTACTACATATTGGAACAAATGATGTTGTGAAACAACAGTCAGAAATGCTGAAAGAAGACTTTAAATGTCTGTTGGAAACTGTCAGCTCTCTAAATGCGGAGGTGTTCACCAGTGGCCCTCTACCGCCAGTCAGAAGAGGAGTGGAGAGATTGTAAGGAAATATTTGTATGTATTCATGCAAACTGTGAAGAAGCTTAAAAGGGGAAAATGATTTGTGTAGAAAACTGTGGGCTGGTTTTGGGCCTGCTAACATGTGGTTTTTGAGGACAAAGGAAGGTGGGGGAGGTGGAGCAAGACCCCACTGTGGTCTCTGGAATGTGATGGGGGGATGTGTGTATGTGTGGAGGCTGGAGACAGTGAGGGTCAGAGGTGTTTGTTTGAGATGACTGGAAAAGACGACCAGTTGTCCTTAAACTCCACCCCTTCCTGTATCATTGGTATGAAAGCCTATCCAGCTTTCTGTTCTGTCTCTCTCTCCTCGCGCCGCTTGGACTGGAACGTCGTGGCGGCCTGTGGGCAGGGGCCAGGGGTGGGCCCACTTCTGACATTATGCATATGAAATTATATGGTTTTGTATGGTAATGTATTTGATTGTATTGCATTGTCATATTACCATTAAAGTAGATTATTGTTAAACGGTTACTTGTATGCTCTGGATTTCCTTCCTGTAAGATATCAGCTTGTTTAGGGACGCGCGGAGATTTGAAAATGCGGACTAGTTATCCACTCATATCTCCTTCAAGATTCAGCAGACTGTTTGCACTGAACACATGGCTTTCAACTGCCTGTACTGACCATTCTGTCCATTTTATTTTTATTTTAACTTTCACTTTTTCTGGGATCGCAGACATCTTTATAAGGCAAATGGAATTTGCCTGAACATGTCAGGAGTGAAATTGACCTATGACACAAATGGAGGAGTCTCCACTGCCCCCCCCCCCCCCCCCCCCGTCAACGCCTTTGAGGATACTCTTCATTCATCCCCCAGCTCTCTCTACTCTCCGCTCACCCTTTCACCTTTCGCCCTCCCCCCTGGAGTTCGATGACCGCATGAAGGCGATACGCAGGGTTGGCAGCATGTCCTTTACCCCCGCCCCTCAACGACGCCCACCAAAATCACCGAAGCAGAGACGCGCACCATCTCCCCCGGCTTCATCACCATGTACAATCATCCAAACCAAAACAATACAAGGAAGATGGAAGCAGATTTCCAAACCCCCCTTCCTACAGTGTAGCCCTCACCCTGCCCTCCTATGATGAGAGGAGCAGGGTGGTGGGTCCTCCCTCCCCTTCAAAGCCTGATAGGGATGTGTATGTACAAAACGCTGCAAACTGATATTTGCTGGGTCCAGGCTCTCCTTGAGTCAAGGGCATATGGTAGGGGTGTAACGGTTCACAGAAGTCACGGTTCGGTTCATACCTCGGTTTGGGGGTCACGGTTCGGTACGGGTTCGGTACAACAAGGAAAAGCAAAAAAAAGTCCCAAATGCATTTTTTTTTAACACTAGTGCAAGTTTTGGTATGAAAATAAGGAACTCTAACATTTGGAATTATTAACTGTATTACACAGTTAAAAACAAACCACAAACAGTAACACACACACACACTCAGATGGCCATATTATTTATAATGGCTGATGTCAAACAAAAAGGTTAAATAAGCTGTACAACTAAAAAGAATGTCTTGAAAATATTTAAATAAATAAATAAGTGTTTCAATCACAATCAATAAAAGGCAATACAGAACTGTATAACATCTCCTGATGTCAAAATATAAAATAAATACAATGATAAATATAAAACAAAATAAAATCTGTACCTTTAGGAGCAATGTCTAATATGTGTAATGAACTTGTGTGTGTGAGGCCATTATGCATCAATCAATCAATGTTTATTTATATAGCGCAATATCACAAATGTTACATTTGTCTCAGTGGTCTTCACAGTGTGTACAGAATATCAGTATGACAATACGACACCCTCTGTCCTTAGACCCTCACATCGTACAAGGAAAAACTTCCGAAGAAAACCCAGTTTAAAGGGAAAAATGGGAGAAACCTCAGGGAGAGCAACAGAGGAGGGATCCCTCTCCCAGGATGGACAGACGTGCAATAGATGCCGTGTGTAAATTGAAAAGATAATACATTTGCAACATAGGTAGTCCAAATGTTTGGAAATGCATGTGTGTATAATAGGAAGATGAATCAACGAGGATATCCATCCAGGACCGATGATCCAGGACCACAGCCACGACTCGCGATCCAGGGCTCGCGATCCAGGACACAGGACCGCAGGATCATCCATGACTCCGGATCCCGGCGTATATAGACACCAAAAAGAAAGACATTTGGGGAAGCTGGGTTAATCGGAACATGAGTACACAGGTATAGACAGAGAGAAGTAAGATGTCCCCCGACAAACTAAGCCTATATCAGCAAAACTAGGGGCTGAATCTAATCAGCCCTAACTATAAGCTTTATCAAAAAGGAAGGTATTAAGCGCACTCTTAAAAACGGATAAGGTGTCTGCCGCCCGAACACAAACTGGAAGCTGATTCCACAAATGTGGAGCTTGATAAGAAAAGGCTCTGGCTCCCATTGTACTTTTAGAGATTCTAGGAACAACCAACAACCCTGCATTCTTGGAACGCAATGCCCTAGTAGGACAGTAGGGTATAATGAGTTATTTAAGGTAAGATGGCGCCTGCCCATTAAGGGCTTTGTAGGCGAGAAGAATAATTTTAAATGCTATCCTGTGTTCTATAGGGAGCCAGTGTAAGGCAGCCAGAACAGGAGTAATGTGGTCCCTTTTCCTAACTTCAGTTTTGGTCGTGTTTAACATCAAAATGTTTAAGGTCATCCATGTTTTTAAGTCCTTAAGGCAGTCTTGAATTTTATTTAGATGATTAATTTCATCAGGCTTGATTGATAAATATAGTTGAGTATCATCCGCATAACAATGAAAGTTTACAGAATGATTCCTTATAATATTGCCTAACGGAAGCATATATAATGTGAACAAAATAGGTCCGAGCACTGAGCCCTGTGGCACTCCATGGCTAACTTTGGTTTGCGTGGAAGATTCATCGTTAACACGTACAAACTGAGAGCGTTCAGATAGATAGGACCTAAACCAGCCTAAAGCAGTTCCCTGTATGCCAACTAAGTGCTCTAAACTGTTATTTTACTGTTTTATCCTAAACTATTACGGTCAAACACCTTCAATAAAGTGACAGAACTTAAAGTTCAGCAGTGAAACACTGTTATTTTACAGGTTTATCTGCTCGTTTTACAGTCAATAACCTTTAATAAAAGTACAACCCTAAAACTTCTACGGGCAAAAAACCCGTAAAAAAACGGTCAAATGACTGGCAGCAGCGGCTGCCAAACAAAAACCATAACATTAAAGTAAAAATACTTTAACTGAAATAAAGTGCAAAAGCAATTAATATACAGGAATTGTCCTTAAAGATTTTACAGGAAAACACTTGCCTCTCTTTTCAAAATCCATTGTCTTAAAATGTTACATTCAAATACCTTTAAATAAAGTTCTGATGAGAAAAACAGTTTTTTACATTTTGTTTTTATTAGATTTGTATGATCAAACACTAAAATAAATACAGAACCTAAAGTTCTACAGCTAGAATACTGTTATTTTACAGCTTTCTAACATTTTCCAATCAAACATGTTCAACAAAATGACATCATAAAATGTTCTGTAGGAAACAATTACTCTGAAAACGTATATATATATATATATATATATATATTAGGGCTGTCAAGTTAACGCGTTAATACAAAAAAATTAACGCCACTAATTTTTTTAACGCGATTAACGCATGTGCATTTTTTGTCCTCGGCCGCCCCGTAGTTTCAGAGCGCATCGAGTTTAAAATACCATCTACAAACTGATGCTGCTGACAGCCCCGCTCCTGCCGCCTGCTTGCTGCAGACCACACTTCCACGCACACCGGCAGGCACCGACTGGCCATCGGGAGGACCGGGAGAGACCTTACGTGTATTGTTGTTGTTAGCATCTGGTGCTAGTTAGCTGCGCTAACGGATATAAGGAGCTGTTTAAATGAAAACAGAGGAGCGACATTTTGCCGACAACTGCACAGAGCACTTGACTTTATGCAGGAAGCCAGACAGTGGGACATTGTACGAAAAGTCAGCACATTCAGCATGGATAATGCGCGCAACATGATCGCAGCGTCCAGGCAGCTCCCGTTGCACATAGCTCCAACGATCCATCACACAAACACACATACACACACACACACACACACACACACACACACACACACACACACACACGCACGCACGCACGCACACACACACACACACACACACACACACACACACACACACACACATACACTTTGTATTGTATTATTGTCTGAGAGGTTCCAGGTTGAATTGAGGCGAATATTTGTAATGTTCAGAGGTTGTTGTGTTTAATATTCATGAGAATATTTGTCATTGTTCAAATGATAATATACATTTGCATAAAACATATTTGTCCACTCATATGTTGATAAGAGTATTAAAACCTTGAAAAATATTCCTCTAAGGTACATTTAGAACAGATAAAAAAATGTGCGATTAATTTGCGATTAATCGCGATTAACTATGGACAATCATGCGATTAATCGACTGACAGCCCTAATATATATATAAAAATTAGAGCTGGGACTCGATTAAAAAAAGTAATCTAATTAATTAGAGGCTTTGTAATTAATGAATCGAAATTAATCGCATTTTTAATCAAATATACATATTTGACCTGAGAACAGTGAGAAGCAATGTTCACATGGATTTTACTCCAAGTGGTCTACAGTCGAGTGCAATGCAGTGAGTTGGTTATTTTCTCAGACGTGGACTTACTTATCCTGGCCCTGAAACCAGTCATCTGGTTGAGTGTGGGTTGGGTCAGGGTGTGGTTCCTTGCACTCGGAGTCGGGTTAACGTCCACGCTAGCTGCTACATGCTTTGCATTTAGGTGATACTTTAGGCTTGATGTGCTGCGGTGATATGCAAATTCTTTTTTGCATAATTTGCACACAGCCGTGCTCTTATCGACGCTTCCATCCGTCCGTTTTTTAAAACAAAATTTCCCATCCACAGGGCCGACCAAAGCGGTCTCATCAGCTTGTTCGTTCATGTTTGACTATTGTTCACCATGGTTTGTTGTTGTTTGAAGTCCCATGCTGAAGTCATGAACGTTAGTTGGTGCTCCAGTATAATCAGTACGCCTGAAACTCATCCAGTGAGAAACGTTCCGCTGTGCAAAAATAAGTGCGATTAAAATGCGTTAATTTTTGTGTAATTAATTAATCTTAATTAACGCGTTAAAGTCCCGGCCCTAATAAAAACATTTGAATATTTGTAGAATTATAGTACAACTAATGAATACAGCATTTCATATTTAAACATCATACTTATAAGTACTTTGAAACTGAAAATAACAGAAATTGCAAAATGGCGACATATGTTCACATTGTCAATGTGAAGGAGCAGTGTGCAGGATTTAGTACGTCTAACAATGGGGATGTAGGTTCCAACCAATGGATAACTTGTTGTTCACTCACCCTCCTATCCCAAGTCTGAAGGAGAATGTATATTGGCTGCAAAAAACATGAGGCCCAATCATGTTTCCTCTGTCCATTCTGCGCTACTGTAGAGGTGGCAGTGCAACCCAGAGGACAAACAGATCAGAATCAGAAACGGGTTTATTGCCAGGTAGGTTCACACGTACGAGGAATTTGACTAGGTGTCGTTATTTTATTTGTATGTATGCACCATACATACAAATAAAAAACTAAAATAAAAAAAAGTACACAGATAGCGAACTATATTAAGAACACTGTAATACAAATATAGTAAGATAGCAATACAATAAATCAGTAATTTACATTGAAATAGAATGCAATAAATTATAGAATATAAAATATGTGCAGTAAGCAATATTTAAACATTGCATTATTTACCATCCTGTGATCTCCATTATGTAATGCACAGAGTCTGCGTTGTGGCTGAGGTAAAGTGTCAGTAGGGGGGGGCGGGCCTTGTTGAGGTGGCGAGAGGTTTTGGTCCTGATGGAGAGAGGTTTTGGTCCTGATGGAGAGAGCTTCTGGTCCTGATGGAGAGAGGTTTTGGTCCTGATGGAGCACGGAGGGGAGGGGGGTGAACAGTTTGTGTCCAGGGTGGGAGGGGTCGGCCACTATCTTCCCGCCTCAGGGTTCTGGAGGCAGCAGGTCGTGGAGGGATGGCAGATTACAGCCGATCACCTTCTCTGCAGAGCGGATGACACGCTGCCTGCCCTTATCCTTGGCTGTGGCTGCAGCGTACCAGATGGTGATGGAGTATCCTCGGCTGTGCTTTTTTGGTGAGGGAGCCGATGTTCTGCTCCCGTTTGAGGTCCTGGGCAATGATGGTGCCCAGGAAGCAGAAAGACTCCACAGCAGTTACTGGGGAGTCACACAGAGTGATGGGGGTGGGTGGGGCTGCATTCTTCCTAAAGTCCACAACCATCTCCACTGCCTTGAGAGCGTTGAGCTCCAGGTGGTTTTCCCCACACCAGGTCACCAGTAGGGATGGGAACGATTAATCGAATATTCGAAATGATTCAGGTATTCGAATAATTATTCACGTATTCGTGATATGAGTTATGAATATTTGTATAGATGTTGTATTTATTTTTTGGGAGTGATGCCTAAGTTGATTATCAAATTGAATAATTCAATGTATATATATATATACGACAGTGCCATAGCTAAATGTGTTAGGTGACGTCTAAAGGTGTGTTTTGCTCCGCTCACCGGTCCCTTACAGCGGGGCAGAGCTGCAGGTGCTGATCTCTCTCTCTCGCGTCCGGTTATACTTCACTCGTGTTTATGTCCAAATCCATCAGATCTAGTTAGTTCTAGCCAAAGATATGGCTGCTGCCCCTCCCTACACGCAGATCACGCAGACTCAAACCTCATCTTATGCCCAAATGTGGCGCAAATGCGCTCCGCAGCCGTTGTGAGGTTCCGGCGCTAACAGTTCATGAGCGTGCTCCCCCGCCCCCTGTCAACACTCGCGACACATGGCCAGCCTAAACAACAATAAGCGCTGCTTGGTAACCGTGTGTGGCGGCAAAGTACTAGACATTTTGACTGGAGAGATTTAGTTTTGCCGGTATTCAACATATTTTACCAGTCATAGTCCGGTAATTATTTACACTCTAAGAAGAGTTACATTTATATATACATGCTATACCTTGCTATACCCGCAACCTCCGTTCCAGCTGAGAGGGTCTTCTCTACCGCTGGGCTGATTGTGAATCACCTCCGCACATGAAAGCTGTAGGCCTATAGCTGTCAAACTTTGATCACCAGTTCAATACATTTGACAAATTCAACTTGGTTTCTACACTTATTTGAACATGTATGTATTTCCAAAAATTATTGAAAAAAAATTGGGTCACATTTTTTTTTTACCCAACTTTTTTTTTATAGGATATGTACATTTCGGTTCACCGGTTAACCGTTTTTCGGGGGTCGAATATTCGAATATACATTTGCTTTCAAATTCCCATCCCTAGTCACCAGATGGTCAATCTCCCACCTGTAGGCAGACTCGTCCCCTCCAGAGATTAGTCCGATGAGGGTGGTGTCGAACTTCAGTAGCTTGACAGACTGGTGACTGGAGGTGCAGCTGTTGGTGTACAGTAGGGCTGCATGATATTGAAAAAAACTGACATCGCGATTTCTCCCCCCCCAGCGGTATATATTGCGTTTTTTTTAACCTGTTAAACCCCAAAGTCCCGGCGGGTACTTTACTTTTTTTTTTCACGACAGTGTCTCAGGGGATCGTAATAATTAAGAACCTATTAATGTGTTATACCAGATTAACGGAAATAATCTCAGCTAATTGACGATACAAACCATTTTTACCAAAACAAATCACAAGTCTCATAAGAAGCATCTAAATGACCCCTGAGCGAAAAATGCTAACATAAAAGTACTCTTATTACTTATCGTAGCTGCACATACAAGATATCCGATTAAAGCTGAGGTTCCACAGATTATTTAGGTATATAGTATCATCACTGAGTGATCCGAACTCGGACAGGGGAAGCAAATACAGACATCACAACACGTACCTTTACGGAGCTTCTAGGGAGATCGTCTCACCGTAGCTGTCAATCTGATCAAAAGATGTGTTCAATGGTATTAAAACGAGAAAGAAAAAACGCGGCTGAATCGGTTGATCCATAGGTTTTTAACGTCTCTGTATAAAAAAATGATTTAATTTATAATCCATAATTCCATTTTTATGTAAATATCGCAGAGCAAAAGTTAGCTGCTAATAGCTACCAGAGTGGCTGCTGCTTCCGGTCTTGGCTATGCGGAAGTCTCACACACACACATTACCAAATAAGGACTGTGTGAGTTCCCCTCGATTCCATTGGCTCTGACGGTCAGAAAGAGATGTCACATGTCAAAATCCAGCAAGGTGGGCCAGAGATAAGGAAAATCCACCCAAATGGCCCCAGAAGAGGTTTTGTTTTGTGCTAAATCTAAAAAGGTCAAATATCACATGTTTTGCATCAATCTTGATACAGAGTACTTACTATATGTTGTACTTTGGATTCCTAAAGCTTTTAGTCTACTAACCCATCATCCAAGGTTAGTTTTCACTATAAGTACAACATATTTTTTGGACGGACACTATAATTTACAGTTTTTTACCATGTTCAATCTGAATTTTCTTTAAAATAAAAAACATCTATATTGATTCTGACTTTTCTCTATCCAACTCACAGGTTTATCATTGCTTTGAGAAAAAAGATTATTAATTTAACCCTTTTAGAAGGGAAGATATGGTCATTTCTTCTGGGAATGTCATTTTCTAGCCTGAAACCTGAAAAACAGGCTCGGGGTTTAACAGGTTTTAACTATATTTAACCGGATGAAGGATTTTAGTCACGGACGTCTGGTTGACTCATCATACCTTAAGTCATGATCTAACTATGATAATGCATGTTGCAGGTTGCTTACCCTCAAATAAGGGGGTTCATCTGTGAATGAAGAAGAGTGGTAAGGGTTCCAAGAGATTAAACGTATTACATTAAACTATAGGAAGCTTCATTATCACATTAGGGAAATAACATACGTGACAAAATAGGTAATTTACCTTTTTATTCCACAATTAAAACCGTTGTTGTGCAAATAGCAGCAAAGTAGTGGACATCTTTTAAACATTATAAAAATAAACTTAAGAACAGCTATACACCAGCTCCCTGAGTGGTTTACAAAATTACAACTTAAAATAAATATAATTTGTCATAAAACAAATAACTTGTAATAACAATTGAACTACTACAATATCAACTTGTGAACCATTTTGTTTCACAGACCTTTTTATAAATCAAAATGTCTTAGCAACAGTCAGTGCAAAGGAAAACAAAGTGTTCTTGGTCATCATGGCTAGCCTAAACAAATAAAGATCTGCTTTCTTTCTGAACAGAGCACCTAGCAGTTAAATCAATCTGAACATTTCTTTTTCACAATTTCAACTGTTGCATAATGTAGTCAAATATAATAATTTGACTTTTAAAGCAACTGTATGCATTGCTCAATCAGGCTTAGAGGTTTTTGGCCAAGAATAATAGTTTATCCACTAATGCAGGCTTGAGACAAGAACGTTGGCAAGTGACGATGTTGCCACTTGCACTGAAAAGCCTCTCTGAGGGGGCACTTGTAGCAGGTATGCGTACTTGCGGGCAAGCTTGGTGAGTTGTGGAAAGATTACTTTGTGCGTTTTACACAATGCAAGTGGATCTTCCTCTTTGTCTATTGAAGGTGTTAGCAGGTAGCTGTTTAACTCTGCTGCCATAGCATCCTTTAGGTACTGAGACAAATCAGCCTTTGCTGCAGCTTCGCTCTGTTTAAAGAAACTTCCTAAAGACCTCTTGCCTTTCTTTGCCTGGGATGTGCCAGCCACTTCGCACTCCACTTCAGTGCTGCAGCTTGCAGCTGCAGTCTCCTGGCATGTCATGATTGTCGTTATCATCTCCGATATCACTCTGGCCTTGACTTGGGGCTTGCTGTCTGCAGTGATGAAGTCCATCTTGAACCGGGGGTCCAAACAAGATGCCATATCTAGCAGCTTCTGAGTATCTTCATCTTCATATTTCTCATTCAGGTAATCCCTCATCTCTTTCTTCAACTTCTTGCTCAGGTCTGTGTCTTCTTCTCGCATTAGCAGCATTGACGAGTTGAAGAGATGAAGAACTGGCTTCACATAGGAGACACTAACGTAGTCTTCCCCTGAAAGTGCGTCTGTGAACTCCAGCAATGGGCCCAGGGACTTGCTGACAGATTCCAGGACATCTATATCTTGCCAGTTTGGAATTAGATGCCGCAGCTTCTTGTCCACAGACAGGACCTGACTTAAAGCTTTCTGCTGCTCCAGTATCCTGCTGATCATCATCTGCCTGGAACCCCATCTTGTTTGGCATTCTGTTATGAGGGAATGTGATGGCAGATTGAGTTCCTTCTGGGCTTTTTCAAGAGCACTTCTGGCCTTCCAGCTGTGAGAGAAGTGACCCACCAGCTTCTTGCACACACCCGCAGTACCCCACACGGAAAGAAAGTATATGAACGTATATGCCAATATATGGCAAATATATGCAGAATATATGTTGCATATATGTCATATTCAGGTTCATATATGTTCATATATGTGCATATATGTGGATTAATAGGAGATATATGTGTCATATATAGCTCATATATTTCCACATATATGCCAAAGTCAGGTTCACATATTTGCATATATCTCCTACATAATGCCTCATATATAGCTCATATATCTGTCTTTTTGCATATATGTCATACAGAATGCCTACATATAGGTCTTTGCAAGGTAATGTGGTTGTCATAGTCTGCTCCATCATTCACCAGTAGTTTTCCATTCACCTGTCTCACCTGTTTTCCACACCCACTCGTTAACTCACTCTCTTTCTCTTCTGCACCCATTAGCTTCTGCCAGTATTTAAACTCGCACCTGACACACACTCTTTGCCAGATTGTACTTTGCCTCATGCTTGTCTCTCCCGCGTTCAACACTAGATTGCCTACCCGGTTCCGACCCTGCCTGTCCCCGACCTGCCTGCTCTGCCTGTTTCCTGATCCTGCCTGTCCCTCGACTATCCTGCCTGGCCTGTTATCCGACCCTGCCTGTATCCACGCTGACCGCCTCGCTTACTCCCTGACCCTCTGCCTGTCCCTGACTCACCTTCTGCCCGCTGTCCTCCGGTGCGTTATACTGCCCGGTTGGTATTCCTCCGATCCAGTGGAATCTCCAATAAAGGATATTACCAATTCTCCTTGGTTTCTTGAGTGCTGCATTTGGGTTCTCCTTAAGACTGTGACAGAACAATCTGGCCAGAACATGGACCCAGCGCACTCCTCTTCACCAAGAGACCGTTTCGAGAGAGTTGAGGACGCTCTCCAGAGGCAGGAAGCCTCGATAGCCGCCCTGGCCACCGAGGCTCATCATGCTACATCTTCACATGACCAGACGCTAACCTATTTAGCTGCGCAGCTACAGCAGCTAACGGCTACTGTGCAGCAGCTAGTGGCAGGAGTGGCCGCTCCAGCGCCTCTTCCTATGCCGTCGACACCCGCTTCTGCATCACCTCTGATGGGATTTACCCCGGAGCCTCGGGTGGGAACTCCGGAGCGCTACGCCGGGGAACCGGAGGGCTGCAGCCCGTTTCTTACGAACTGTTCTATCCTGTTTGCACTGCAGCCACACACTTTCGCTTCTGAAGCTGCTCGTGTGGCGTTCACGGTCAATCATTTGACTGGGAAAGCCCGACTGTGGGGCACAGCGGAATGGGAGCAACAAACACCCGCCTGCTCTTCGTTCCCCGCTTTTTCTGCGGAGCTGCGCAAGGTGTTTGGACCCGTGTCTGTGGGTCCAGACGCTGCAGGAGGACTATTGAACCTGAGCCAGGGTAATGGATCTATAGTGGATTATGCCATTGAGTTTTGCACCCGGAGCCGCCTCAGCAACTGGAATTCTGCAGCCCAGTGTGACGCCTATCTGCGTGGGTTGGCGGATTACATCAAAGATGAGCTTGTGTCGTTTGATTTGCCCAATTCACTGGATGGGTTGATTGAACTGACTTCCCGCATGGATCGGCGCATCCAGACACGGAGACGGGAGCGACGATCGGCGGAAGTTCAACATGCCTGGGCGCCCCGACGTCCGAGTTTGGCTGCGACTCCTCACCTCACTCCAGAGCCGCAACCAGGGGGGGATGAGCCCATGCAGGTGGGTCGCACCAACCTCACTTTGGAGGAACGTGAGCATCGCAGACGTCGTAACCTGTGTCTCTACTGCGGCCGGGCCGGCCATTTCGTTTCTCACTGCCCGGTAAAAGGCAAGGCTCAGCAGTAATGGGGGACATACTGGTGAGCCAAACCCCTGGATTTGTTCCCACTCAGAGACCATTGAGCCACGCCAGGTTGCTATTGCCGGATAGCTCTCAGGCTCTTGCAGTTTTTATTGACTCTGGTTCGGACGCGAGTATTATGGATGAAGAGCTTATGCTGCAGTTGGGTATAGACCGGGTTCCCTTATCTCGCCCAGTTCCAGCCAACGCCTTAGACGGTCACCTGCTGGGGACAGTGACTCATCAGACTGTACCCGTTCACATGCTCCTGTCTGGGAACCATCACGAGACTATTCAGTTTCATGTTCTCCGGTCTCCACATATCCCGCTTATCCTGGGTTACCCATGGCTCCGCCGCCACAACCCTAACATTGACTGGGAGACGGGAGCCATTTTGGGATGGAGCCCCTCTTGTCATCAGATCTGTCTGAAACAGGCTGCTGCGCCTCAACGCTCGGGGAACCCCAGCCAAGTTCTGGATGTTACAGGAGTTCCACCGGAATATCTGGACTTCAAGGAAGTATTCAGCAAGTCGAGGGCTACTTCCCTACCACCACACCGGCCCTACGACTGTGCCATCGACCTGCATCCCGGCACCAGCCCTCCCAGGGGTCGATTGTACTCTCTGTCTGCTCCGGAAAGAGTTTCCATGGAGACTTATATCAATGACGCTCTGGCGGCTGGGATTATTCGCCCGTCCTCATCACCTGCTGGCGCAGGGTTCTTCTTTGTAGAGAAGAAAGACAAGACCCTAAGGCCCTGTATCGACTTTCGGGGTCTTAATAACATTACAATCAAGAATCGATACCCACTGCCTCTTATCTCTTCTGCATTTGAGTTGTTGCAGGGAGCAACCATATTCACGAAGCTGGACTTGCGTAACGCGTACCACTTGGTACGTATTCGCGAGGGGGATGAGTGGAAGACCGCCTTCAACACCACCTCGGGGCACTACGAGTACCTAGTCATGCCTTTTGGGCTTACCAACGCCCCTGCAGTATTCCAGGCGTTGGTAAATGATGTGCTCCGAGACATGTTGGACCGACACGTGTTTGTTTACTTGGATGACATCCTGATCTTTTCCAAGACACTGAAAGAACACGTGCACCACGTCCAGGCGGTTCTCAGGAGATTACTCGAGAACTCGCTGTTTGTTAAAACGGAGAAGTGCGAGTTTCACACATCCTCTGTCTCTTTTCTGGGATACATCGTGGGACAAGGGAGCATCGAGATGGATCCTGCCAAGGTTGATGCAGTCACTTCCTGGCCGGTTCCAGATTCCCGGAAGCGGCTACAACAGTTTCCTCGGGTTCGCCAACTTCTACCGGAGGTTCATTCGTGGATACAGTACCTTGGCCGCTCCTCTCACAGCCCTGACCTCCTCTAAGGTCATGTTCCAGTGGTCCTCCTCGGCTGAGGAGGCATTCCAGAACCTTAAGGCGAGGTTCACCTCCGGCCCCATCCTCCGAGTACCCGATCCTGTAAGACAGTTTGTTTTGGAGGTGGATGCTTCTGATATGGGGGTGGGAGCCATCCTGTCTCAGCGAGCAATGGACAGCCAAAAACTCCATCCCTGTGCTTTCTTTTCAAAGCGTTTGACTCCAGCGGAAAGGAATTATGATGTGGGAAACCGGGAGCTGCTAGCAGTGAAGTTGGCTCTGGAGGAGTGGCGTCACTGGCTCGAGGGGACCAGTCAACCTTTCCTGGTGTGGACCGACCACAAGAATTTGGAGTACATCCGGTCGGCCCGCAGACTGAATTCCCGACAGGCTAGATGGGCCCTTTTCTTCACTAGGTTCAATTTCTCCCTCTCCTACCGCCCCTGGTTCTCGGAACATTAAGGCTGACGCTCTTTCTCGTCAGTTTGGAGAGGGAGGTAACATTCCCAGGGGCTTGGACACCATCCTTCCGACTTCTCAGCTCGTCGCCGCCCTCATCTGGGAGGTGGAGGAGAGGGTCAAGGCTGCCCAGCAGGACCAGCCGGGACCCAGTGCCTGTCCTCCGAACCGCCTGTTCGTTCCGCAGACGTTGAGGTCTGATGTTCTCCAGTTGGCTCATAACTCCAGACTCACCTGCCATCCTGGGATCCAACGCACATGGGAGGTAGTCCAGCAAAGGTTCTGGTGGGCAACACTTAAGGAGGACACCAGGGAATTTGTTAATGCCTGCCCCGTTTGCAATCAGAACAAGTCTTCTCACCAAGCTCCTGCTGGTCTCCTACGACCTCTGCCTATCCCTCATCGCCCCTGGTCTCACATTTCTTTGGACTTTGTTACTGGTCTGCCACCGTCCAACGGACACACTGCCATCTTGACGGTGGTAGACCGATTCAGTAAGATGGCTCATTTTGTGCCGATACCCAAGCTCCCCTCAGCTAAAGAGACGGCAGAGCTGGTCCTGCTCCATGTGTTCCGGCTCCATGGGCTGCCTACTGATGTGGTTTCCGATCGTGGTCCTCAATTTACCTCGGTGTTCTGGAGGGAATTCTGCACGCTCCTTGGGGCCACGGTCAGTCTGTCATCCGGTTTCCATCCGCAGTCCAACGGTCAGACAGAAAGAAAGAACCAGGAGATGGAGACAACCTTACGATGTATAGTCTCCAAGAACCCAGCGGCCTGGGCTAAACAGCTGCTCTGGGTCGAGTACGCCCACAACACTCTGGTCAGTTTGGCCACCAAGCTGTCCCCATTTCAGTGTGCTTACGGGCTTCAACCCCCTCTGTTTCCGGCCCTGGAGAGGGAGGTTACCTGTCCGTCCGTCCAGGCTTTCATTCGTCGTTGTCGACAGACCTGGAATCAAGCCCGGAGAACTCTCGTCTGTTCGGCCAACCGGTACACCTCCTCTGCCAACCGCCGACGTTCTGAAGCACCTGTCTACCAGGTGGGCCAAAAGGTATGGCTTTCCTCCCGGGATATTCCTTTACGGGTGGATTCAAAGAAACTTGCACCTAAATTCATTGGACCGTTTGAGATTGTCAGAATAATCAATCCCGCAGCAGTAAGGCTAAGACTGCCTCGGACTCTGCGGATCCATCCCACCTTCCACGTTTCCAGGATCAAACCTGTCCGAGAGAGTGCCTTGGTTCCTGCGATCCCTCCCCCACCACCCCCCCGGATGATTGACGGCGGGCCTACGTACACTCTCCGACGACTTCTTCGTTCCCGTCGCAGAGGAAGAGGAGTCCAGTACCTGATGGACTGGAAGGGTTACGGCCCTGAGGAGAGGTGTTGGGTTCCAGCTCGTCATGTGTTGGACCCCCGGCTCATCAGGGAGTTCCATCGGCGTAATCCCGAGCAACCGTCTAAGACCGTCACGTTGACGGGCAGAGACACAGGGAGAGTCTCTCCTCTTACCGTCAGCTCGTCAGAGGAGGACAGCGAGGGGCAGGCTTCTGATGAAGATGCAGATTCCCACAGGGGGCAGGAGAGGGAGGCGGAAAGAACTTTTTCAGATGAGTACTAATCCCACCTCCCACCTTCATCTGTAGATTAGCATTTAGGGACGTCAGGAGCCGTCCATTAAGGGGGGGGGTTCTGTCATAGTCTGCTCCATCATTCACCAGTAGTTTTCCATTCACCTGTCTCACCTGTTTTCCACACCCACTCGTTAACTCACTCTCTTTCTCTTCTGCACCCATTAGCTTCTGCCAGTATTTAAACTCGCACCTGACACACACTCTTTGCCAGATTGTACTTTGCCTCATGCTTGTCTCTCCCGCGTTCAACACTAGATTGCCTACCCGGTTCCGACCCTGCCTGTCCCCGACCTGCCTGCTCTGCCTGTTTCCTGATCCTGCCTGTCCCTCGACTATCCTGCCTGGCCTGTTATCCGACCCTGCCTGTATCCACGCTGACCGCCTCGCTTACTCCCTGACCCTCTGCCTGTCCCTGACTCACCTTCTGCCCGCTGTCCTCCGGTGCGTTATACTGCCCGGTTGGTATTCCTCCGATCCAGTGGAATCTCCAATAAAGGATATTACCAATTCTCCTTGGTTTCTCGAGTGCTGCATTTGGGTTCTCCTTAAGACTGTGACAGTGGTAATGTGCATATTATTCCAAAGTTCTATATAACTACATGAATTAATCATTGCACTTATTTCCATTCAATGCAGATTGAGGTTTGCGGATTGCTCTAGACAATTCAATGTATAAAGACAATATTGTTTGATTACGGTATATTTTATTCAACCCGGAATCACGGCAAGACGTGAACATGTGACGATTTACCATGCTGGGAGACGTGAAGATGTCACGATTTCAAACGTGACAGTTACACGGTATTGTTAACCCATGTTAACCAGTGGAGAATTAACCGGAAATACCAACCAAATGCTACTCCGACGTAATGATATATTTTGTAATAGTCACACTCGATTACCCCGATTTTCTTGTTGCCCCAGCTGGTCGACACCTCTTTTAGCAGAAACAAAGGCTACATTCATGTATTAAATCGATGTTAATCCGTGTGTGTGAATGTGGAATTAACGGACGTGACGTTGTGCGATTGAGTTGCCAGGCAACAGCTTCGGTTCATGTTAATTTACAAACTCTTCAACTATAACCGTAGTTATATTTAAAAACATGTTAGAAGGCCTCACGAAATACTTTAATGCAAATTAAAATGTAAATGTGAAGAAATGTGTGTATAACAAAATACATCGGTCATAAACGAAACCGGAAACAGACGTAGGCAAGATCCTCAGCTCGATGATTGGATGGTTTAGCCGCAATGCATGCTGGGATTTGGTGTTTATGTGATGTGAAATCTGAAAACGTTTTTTAAAAATACAATAATACTTTATTCCGAGTGTGCTTGCTTTTCTCTTTGAAAGTCATCACATAACGGCATTGTAATACACGGTTCGGCTGCATTAAATATTACATATCTGCCGTAATTCTCTATTTATAGAGCACTGCTGAGAAGACTTCTAGACAAACAGGAGAACTGCCGCCAAAACTGAAGATGTGACGTGGATCATAAATATATAAGCAATTAAACAACATCTTACATTTCTTTTCACACAATACGTCTCCTTGCAGTATCAACACTAATTCGGCTGACTTTTATATTTGATCCAATTGGTAGATAGCTGTATTTACACCATAACGGTGCACAGTTGATAGAAAGGGACACCTGGTGGAGTGTGACTATTACAAAATATATCATTACGTAGCATTTGGTTGGTATTTCCGGTTATTTCTCCACTGGTTAACATGGGTTAACAATACCGTGTAACTGTCACGTTTGAAATCGTGACATCTTCACGTCTCCCAGCATGGTAAATCGTCACATGTTTACGTCTTGCCGTGATACCGGGTTGGTTTTATTGTATGAAGCAACATTTTTAGTTTAGTTATTTCACCCAGGACCGGAACCGGATGTTTATATCCGCTCAACGTCAGCTGATCAGTTTAAGATTAGTAAATTATTAAATATTTGATAATTGTACATTATTGTTAAAAAGTTAACGCGTTAATAACGCGTTTTTTTAACGCCACTAATTATTTTAACGCGATTAACGCATAGGCCTACATTTTTTTTTCTCTCGGCCGCCCCGTAGTTTCAGAGCGCATCGGGTTTAAAATACCATCTACAAGCTGATGCTGACAGCCCCGCTCCTGCTGCCCGCTTGCAGCAGACCACACTTCCACGCGCACCGACTGGCTATCGGGAGGACCGGGAGGGTGTGTGTATGTGTGGCCCGAGCGAGCGAGAGAGAGACCTTACGTGTATGGTTGTTGTTAGCATCTGGTGCTAGCTAGCTGCGCTAACGGATATAAGGAGCTGTTTAAATGAAAACAGAGGAGCAACATTTCGCCGACAACTGCACAGAGCACTTGACTTTATGCAGGAAGCCAGACAGTGGGACACTGTACGAAAAGTCAGCACACTCAGCACGGATAGTGCGCGTAACATGATTGCAGCGTCCAGGCAGCTCCCGTTCGAGCATATGCCTTGAGTTGCACATAGCTCCAACGATCCCACACACACACACACACACACACACACACACACACACACACACACACACACACACACACACACACACACACACACACACACACACACACACACCATTTGTATTGTATGAGAGAGGTTCCAGGTTGAATTGAGGCGAATATTTGTAATGTTCAGAGGTTGTTGTGTTTAATATTCATGAGAATATTTGTCATTGTTCAAATGATAATAAACATTAGCATAAAGTATATTTGTCCACTCATATGTTGATAAGAGTATTACAAACTTGAAAAATATCCCTCTAAGGTACATTTAGAACAGATAAAAAATGTGCAATTAATTTGCGATTAATCGCGATTAAATATTTTAATCGACTGACAGCCCTATAAAACACATTATCTGAACCACAAGTTTTCACTAAATGTTACCTTTAATTGTTTACGTTTTTTTATATTATTAGAGAATAATAGAGACATTCGCTGCAGAATGTGGCGTCATAGAAAAGTGCCACTCACAACGAGCGCGCACTCATGACGTCATCCCCTGTTTATTCCAACCGCTCGCGGATACAGGAAAACACAGCAGACAGAACAAACATACAAATTACATTAATGTCACCATGTGCACATTTGCCCTGGTGGAGTGGACAGAAGGTAGTGACAAGGGACTTAGGAGCATTCTGCCGATTGACTGTGTTCGAGATTGTCATGAAGAGAATTACTTGAATTGCGACAAAAAAACTCCTGAGGAGTTTTTGGTGGAATGGCGCCATGGACGCAAGGGAGCTAATAGACAGTGGCCGGTGTATCAAGCCAGGATCATCAAGGTTGCAAGTATGTACACGCTATCCATATTTATTTTATCCAGGCAACGTTTTCAGACCAAGGACCCCTTGGCTGAGAGAGAGAAGAAGCAGGGACACCCACTACATGTATAAAATGGTGTTGTAAATTAAACATTTTCATAGATTTCTTAGACAGCTTCATAGACTTTGACAGCACTAGTTGAGGGATGCAAACTTGGCCCTGAAAATTGAAAATGATCATTTGAAAGACCTCATAATAAAGCGTAAGTAGTGCAATATTGGTTTAATACAATCGGATAGGACTTTTCTGTTTTGTAAATGTGCTGTCAATGGACCGTGTTACAACTTAGATGCAAATATCATCCAAGTTGCTTGCAGCTATGGTGATCTGATGATTGTAATTGGTGTGATTTGATTTGTTCCCTTCTGTCCAACCCCTCACTCGATATTCCTCAAATGAAGGAGGATATTGCCTCGCTTGCTGCAATAGTAAGTTCCTCTTATTTGTATCACTTTATTTGACTTGTTACTTAATCAGAGGAGGAGATGTTTGGCTGATTAGGGCAATTCACCTGCTGTTTGTATTTTTAATTGTTCAAAAATGATAACATACTGTCTTCCTTCTCTAACAAGTGTGCAGCAACCTCAAAACAATTGCAGGTGAGTAACATTTTTCTTGTTCTAAGTATGCATATTTTATGGTGTGACTCTGTAGGAGGCAATAGTCTCCACATTTGTGTTTGTCCAGGGCTAATCTCATCAGTGCCAAATTGTTCATTGCCAACAGGCCAAGTACCTCCGCTTTCACATGTGTATTATATCCTAATGGATGGACAAAAACCTTGGACAAATTAGTCATGTCATAGAAAGCTAACTACAAAATAATTTCATCCCCCTTTAATTCATCTTGCTTCTCTTGTAAAAAGCCTCAAAATACTGTGGCAGCTGCAGAGCCTCAGAAGAAGCAGCCTGGTGATGACGATGATGATGGTGGTGATGGTGGAAATAACAACAAAGTAAGTAACAAGTCAAAAATGTATTTATAAGCTCTCAAGGCGGGAGGCGGGAAAACATATAGATTGGATATTTTTGCTATTTGACATAAAACAACGTATATAGGTTTATTTGTGTCCATATTTCCCAGTTATTACCACTGTAAAAGTTAACCGTGTACATTTTGTCATGTCACTGTTTAATTTCCAGATCCATGGAGAGAGAACCGAAGCTCCAGAGAAAACCAAAGCCCCAGAGACAGTAAGTAGATGCATATTCTTAAGGTAAAGGTTACATGAAAATGTTATCTGGACAGTGGTTATTTTTTTGATGGGTAACTGCAAAACTGATGCATTACCGTGCGTGCCCATGTTAGATCAAGTTTAGGACCGTGATTTGTTACTTTAGTGCCTTTATCATTCTTGTGCAGTAGACAACTATTTACTACTGATCTATACAAACTATGTTAGTTTGTATAATGTTAATTAATAATCAATTGTGATATTCCATAAAATATATTTGTGAAAGTTGTAGGCGTACTAATACATTTATATGTGATGTATTTTTCAGATTGAAATGTTGAAGGGGTCAGGAGTGTTTTGCAAAAGAGATGCGTTGAAGGCATCCATCCACACCACCTCTGGCACCGC